>NW_007727820.1:277671-279192 GCF_000696425.1 Galeopterus variegatus | reverse complement strand
TTTGTTTCTGAAGCTATCTAGTTCTTATCCTTTCTCAGATTTATTCTTCAGTGTTTCTTCATATGCTTCTAGTAAATTTCTTTTTGTGTGTGTTTTTTATTTGTTTGTTTTGGGGGAGTGGGTTGTTTTTTGTTTTGTTTTGTTTTGTTGCTTTTAGTCCATATTGATTTTTGTCCTTTGCAGCAAAAGGATCCTAACTGATACAATTTGTACTGGTTCTTGGCCCCACATTAAAGATAAAAATCCTCCCAGATAATGTGAGTGTGCTCTTCCTCTCATGGATTTACCAAAATGAAAGCAACAATTCCAATTACGTTCCACTTAAATAAAAGATTTACTACTTTTCATTAAAAAGGCATTTTACATGACAGAATTACGATAGGAATCCACAACCACGCTGGTTGTTTTCCAGTTGTCCTTCCAGATTCACCCTCTCCTTGCTTCTCCCTGCTGCCCAGGCCATGGGGGCTCATCTGTTTGGACTCATCAGAAGTCTCCCTTGCACTGTGGCTTTCAGCTGGGCTCAGTCAGTGGTGAGCTCCCAGGAAAAGATGAAGAAAAGAGGAGAGCGAGATCAGGGCATGCAGTCCTTGGGTCCCTCTCTGCAAATTGGCCTCAGGCTGGCTGCCTCTACCCCAAGTCACAGCCCATGCCAGGCAGCTGTTCCACACAGCCCCCGTCACATCACCTCTGTAGAACTGGGGCGGTGTAGCCCCAGACTGCTAAACTGTCTTGGTGGTTCCTCCCCACTCAAGCCACACCTTTGTCAATACTGCTGATATTTGAGTGTTTCATCTGCTTCCTGAAAAAAATCCTACCTGATATAGCAAAAATGGGTTCCAACTTGGCAGACTGGCCTTGTCTTCCACCTGTAAGAACATCTTTTTGTTGCCATTGCTACACAGTAGTCAATATCCATTCTTGTGTTACTCTAACAGAACACCTGAGACTGGATAATTTATAAAGAAAAGAAGTTTATTTGGCTTGTGATTCTGGGACATCTGGTGTGGGCCTCAGAATGCTTTTACTCTTGGTGGACAGTTGCAGGGCAACCAGTGGGTGCAAGATCACATGGCAAGAGAGGAAGCAAGAGACAGAAAGGGAGGGCAGGTGCCAGAAAAAAGGAAAAACAGACCCCAAACAAGTCCAAAACCCATCAGGGTAGACATTAAATCTTAAAGCCCCAAAATTATCTCCCATAAGCCCAAGTCCAGCATCCTGGACACAGTGGGTGGTTTGGGCCCCCACAGCATAGGGCAGCCCCATTCCCATGACTCTGCCAGGTACATCCCAGTGGGCTGCAGTGGTGCCTGCAGCTTTTCCAGGAAGGCACTGCACATTGCTAGTGACCCTACAGTTCTGGAGTCCTGGCAGCAGTCACACTCCCATGACTCTACTAGACATTGCCCTGATAGGGGCTTTCTGTAGGGGATCCAACCCCACACTTTTGCTTGGCATCTCTCTAGTAGATGCCCTCTGTGATGGCTCCACCCCTGCAGCAGATCTCTACCTGGGCCCCCA
>NW_007727820.1:276014-276915 GCF_000696425.1 Galeopterus variegatus | reverse complement strand
CAACACCACATGGATGCCATCAAGGTTTCCATCTTACACTCTCCAGAGCTACAGCAAGAACAATACATGGGGCCACTTGAGGTAAGGCTGCTGCATGCAGCGAGCAGTGTCCCAAGGCAGCACAAGGCAGCAAGGCAGCACCCAGGTCTGTCTCCCCAGGAACAATTTGGCCTCCTAGGCCTCTGGGCCTGTGACAGGAGGGGTGGCCCCTGGAAACTTCTGAAACACCTCCAGAACCTTTCTCTTATTGTCTTGGCTATTAGCACTTGACTGCTGTATAGCCATGCTAATGTCTTTAGCAACCAGTCCCTCTGCTCCACTCTTGGATTCTTCTCTTGAAAATGATCTCTCATTCTATACCATAGGAGCAGACTGCTGTGAATTTTCTACTTCCTTTTCAATTATAAATTCTGCCTTTATTCATGCCTTTGCTGCCATAACTCAGCATAGGCTGTCACAAGTATCCATGCAGCTTCCTGAATACTGTGCTCCTTAAAAATTTCTTCTGCCAAATATCCTGGTTCATAACTCTTAAGTCCCACCTTCTGAGGCAGGAGTTAGGGTAGGATTAACAGGAGAGACAACATGTGGTTGTCTGTGCCATGAACCCAGCAGCCATCTACATGTCAGAAAGAGGCCCTAGGGGCAACAGACCACATCCTGTTCCAGGAAACACAGGGACAGCAATAGTTAAAGATAAATCCTAAAGACAGCAGTATGTCCCTCTCCTTAAGACACATCATTACCCAAGGTTGATTAACTCCTTGTAAAATCATACTTTTACAGTCTTTGAAGGAACAAGACCCCAGAAACTATGAGACCCCCAGCAGAAGAAAACCATCAGCCCTCACTAGCTGAAGCTGAAAATAGAACATCCTATGCAATCATGAGACCAAAGACC
>NW_007727820.1:267180-275231 GCF_000696425.1 Galeopterus variegatus | reverse complement strand
GGCTGAGCGAGGTGCGGGCGCGACACTGAGGGTTGCGATCCATTGCCAGACACGAAAAAAGACAAAAAGGAAAAAAAAAAAAGCTATCTTTCAACAAACTTGGTTTGCCCACTCTCACTAAGGGTTCAGTGTTCATTTCTATAACATTGATTCCCACTGATTCCTGGCTATCGAGGTCAAGTAAGACTTCCACAAGGTCCTAGGGCAATGACACAATGCAGCCAAGTTTCTTGCTTTGGTGTAGCAAGGATGATTTTGTTCCATTTCCCAGTAAGTTTCTCATTTCTGTCTGAGACTTCATCAGCATGGCCTTTACTGTCCACATTTCTATCAGCATTCTGTTCACAACCATTTAACCAATCTCTAAGAAGTCCCAAACTTTCTTTCATCTTTTGTCTTCTTCTGTATCCTCCAAACTTCTCTGACCTTTGCCCATTACCTAGTTCCAACGCCGCTTCCTCATTTTTACATATCTGTCTAGCAATACCCCACACCTCGTACCAATTTTCTGTATTAGTCTGTTTTAGTGTTGCAGTAACCCTCATTTTTCCTAGCAATACCCCACACCTCGTACCAATTTTCTGTATTAGTCTGTTTTAGTGTTGCAGTAACAGAACACCTGAAACTAAGTAATTTATAAAGAAAAGAGGTTTATTTGGCTCATGATTTTGGGACAGCTGTATCTCATGCAGGGCTCAGGCTGCTTCTACACATGGTGGAAAGCAGCAGGTAGCTAGCAGGTACAAGACCACATGGCAAGAGGAAGCAAGAGAGAGAGAGAGAGGAAGTGCCAGGGTTCTTTAAACAACCAGCTCTCGCAGGAACTAATGGAGTGAGAACTCACTCACTACCCCTCCCCACTCCAGGGAGGGCTTTAATCTATTCATGAGGAATCCACCCTCACTACCCAGCACCTCCCAACACTGCCACATTGCAGATTAGATTCCAATATGAGCTTTGGGGTGGGCAAGAGGGCAACACATCCAAACTATATCAGGGTCACTTTTCAAGTCTCTCTAGGATGAAGGCCCATGATAGGCACTGGTCACTGTTTAACACTTCATTCCAAGTTTGTGATAGAATTCTCTTCTTGCTAGCAAGAGGTATAAAGCAGGGGTGGTGAACTTGGCTCTTGGCTAGATGTCAGGCAGCAGAGAAAGCCTAGTGTTGGCTGCTGCCATACGCAACACTGATTCATATGACAAACAGGGAGTTGATGTTATAAATAAAAAAACAGTTGATGGAAGAGTCCATTCTGATCTTTTATCTGATACTCATATTTTCCCTAACATCTCTTTATGCCAAGCACCTGAGCCATTTCACCTGTTACAAAGGCAGGCTAGATGTGCCAACTTAGTCATTAAGGGCAGCTGCCAAGCTCTCAGGAGTGTGCATAGGTGTCTGCCAAGCATTTTGAAAGAGGCCATTATACACTGGCCATTTACAGTTAGTTGTGGGTATGTGGTTTTATTCCCACATATACTTCTGTATTACTCTCTCTCAGAAGTTATTATCAGAAATCAAAATAAGCAGATTTGCATCCCAAATAGCAAACATGCCACTCTTTAGAAACCAAAGCAGATCTATGCTAAGCCATGACCAGGCTTTCTCTAGTACTGAGGCAAATACATGTGGCATAGTGAGGTATTGCCTTAAATGGTAATAGGGTGAGCCTTTTCTTGAGGGATGAAGAGGCCCTGTGAAAAAACCATACCTCTGGGTTGAGTATGAAGTTATCAGGCTGTCATATCAAACAGACTTAGATGCTAAGACCCTACATTTACTAGCTGTAAAAGCCAAAGGATTGCACTTCACTAAGCCTCAATTTCCTCAACTACAAGAGTACCTACATAATTAAATAAAATGTATGTAAAGCACTGAGCACAAGTCTGTCATATAGTGAGCACTCCATAAATATCAGCTATTATTGTCACTACATTGTAATGCCCAGCAAGAAAACCCAAAGATCAGGCCTAAAGGAGTGATTTTCACATTATAAATGCAGTGGATAACAAGAAATGCCTTGAAGGAATTCTTTTATACTTTAAACCTCTCCCAGAATAAGTGAAGATCATACGATCAATTTTATATAGATTTTACTACAAAATTCCCTAGGAAGGCAGCAAAGTTCATCTTATGCACTAGAATTGAATATCTGTGCTGATTGCATTGGAAAAGGCAGATAATGGATATAATAAAATAACAAGAAAGGTCAGAACCCAAAGAAATAGTTCCCAGCAGATAATTTTGTTTTAACCCTTAGGTGGAAACAATAAAAAAGTAAACCTATGCTATCTGTAAAAGCATGGAAAACTTGGATAAAGGAGACTTTAATCTGCATGTTAGAGTTTTCTTAGCATCAGATGTGTAATTCATGGTGGCACAGCTTGACAGGGTGCTTAAAAAAAAAAAAAAGTAACATAGCATGTTGTATTTTCCAAAGATTGCCTTGACAATGTTTTCCATCCTATATGATTTAAAGTAACATAGCATGTTGTATTTTCCAAAGATTGCCTTGACAATGTTTTCCATCCTATATGCTTTTCTGTGATGTAACTTCACACTCTCCCATCAAGAGATGTTTATTTCTTTACCCTGTTGAATCTAGGCATGCCTTGTGACTGCTTTGATTAACTGAATACAAAAGAAGTAATTCTGTGTCAATTTCAGATGTAACCATTAACTGGCCTGGCATTTGCCACACATGAAAAAGCCCAAGCCAAATGGAGAGGCCACATATGGCCTTCCATTCCACAGCTCGAGGGGGGCTTCCAGCCACAGTCAGCCTCAACAGCCAACCATATTTGACAGCTATCCTGTATGACCAGCCCAGTCGAGCCTTCAGATGACCCCATCCCCAGCCTCCATCAGACTACAATCTAGGAGAACTCAGGGGAGAGCTTCCCACTGAGATCAGTCAGCCCACAGAAACATGAGAGCTCATAATAAACTGTGTTAAACCACTGTGTTTTGAATTGGTTTGTTAAATAGCAATAGATAACCAGAGCAAGTTCCCATATTCCATTTAAGCATCAATTTTTTCCCCGCTCCCTAAATCCATCTTCCATTCTGACAGACAATAGATGCTTTTGTGACTCCTTTCCTATAAACTTGATTCAAAGCGTGCAGTTTATTTAAAAGTCCCAATTATCAATGTCTTTTAGTCAAAATTGTTATCTATATTAACTAATGCATCAGCAACTTAATAAAAAAGTCTGATTTGATTATCCAATTATCTTAATGTCTTTTAGCCAAAATTGTTATCTATATTAACTAATGCATCAGCAACTTAATAAAAAAGTCTGATTTGATTAAAATTTTCCAACATTAATTGAGTGAATGAACAACAGACTAAACAAATAATCCCTAACTATAACAGTACAAGTGGAAATACAAGTAAAATCAAATCATAAGATTTATTTGATTTAATTATTGCTATACTTACAAATTCTTAAGAATATTAGAAATATTTCCTCTCATGATAAAACCTGGTCATAATTACAATAGCATATATGACATCATTTTTAAGGAACAACTCCTTATGAGATATTTGAATAATATATTTTACAGTAAGTATAAATTCCCAGAAAGGCAAGTAATTAGTAGGGTTTTACTTCTCTGTCAGAGATTCCTTTCAAATCTTCAATTCAAATATTTAAATATCAAATATTTAAATGCAAATGTAGATATATAAATGCATTCTAAAAATGCATTTTGAACTGCTTGCCATATGCTAAAATCAAAGACATTACAAGTGAGGCATTATAAAGATTAAAAATAAAAGTCCACTTAAGAATGATCAATAAAGATGCCAAATTTAAAGTATTACATGAGGCGTTTACATGGAAAAATAGGAATTGTAACTTTTCACACTGCATGTAATAAAAAAGAAAATTCAAAACATTGATTTTCAAAACTATAGTTTTGTAAATAAGAATTTTGCCAGAAACATTTTAGATACAACCAGGTAATTTCAGTGAAAGCAAAAGCATGTAGTTGATTCCACAATTTTGATTATTATGTGAGTTAAATCCTGGCCCACTTTTCTTATTTCCATATAGTAACATCATGCTTCCCTCTTTTAATATCACAAGAAGCTAGTAACTTTATATGCGGTATTCAAATGGTATGTGGAAAAGAAATGCAAATTAAAACTACAAGGAGATACCATTTCCCACGCATTAAATCGGTAAATTTCCAAAAGTTTTACAATGTACTTCATTGGCGAGGTTGTGAGGAAGCAGGCATTTTAAAACTTTGTTGGTAGTAATGCAAACTGGTACAACCTCCAAGGAGGAGGATTTGGCAAACGTCTAGCCAATTACTTAGGCATTTACTTTTTGATATTTCTAAACATCTATTCTGAAAGCAAGCTGTCAAAAATATGAAATTATTTAAGCACAATATACTCAACATGGTATTACTTGTATTAGCAAAAGAATGGAAATAACCCAATTGTTTATCAATAGGAAGACTAGTTGAATAAACTATGAGACATCCACACAATTAAAGCTGTATTACTATAAAATGTAATGTGAGCCATATACTATCACAGAATGGTGTTTATTACATATTTTAGTGAAAAAAAGCAAGGGGCTGAAGAGTACATATAGGATAATGTCTTTTTGTAATAAATGTGAAAATGTGAATACAAAGACAAGGTTGTTCTATTTGCAAAATTAAATACTGAATCATAAACCAACATAAATGGTTACCTACAGAGAGAAGGTAGAAACAGGGAGGTGGAGACAGAGATGAATGCAAGACTTCTCTAAAAAATTTGCATTCATAGTTCTAACTTTGAAGCCATAGAGGTGTTTTACATACTACTAATAATAATAATAACTTAAAGAGAAATCCCTAAAATTTGAAAACAGAAATGAATATATCTAATTCATATCAAGTTGTCATCATAACTTTCAAATTTTTGATTGTACGACCTTAGTAAAATACTCTAAAACGAAATAAAACTGCAAAACTGCAAAGACATCTTAAACTTCATTGAGTAGCCTTCTTCAAAATATTTTTTATATAATACAATCAAACACTAACGCTAATCTAGGTGCCACTGTGAAAGTGGACTGCAGGTGTAATCAAGGTCTCAAGTCCATTGCCCTCAAAAAAGGAAGATAATGGAGGTGGGGGTGGGGGGAGGCAGTCACCTAATCACAGGAACCTTTTTAAAACAAAGGTGCCTTCTAGCTGGTGCAGAAGAGGAAGTCACAGTACCAATTGCTTGGCTTGTCTGGAAGAAAGCAAACATCTTCGTTGTGAACTGTGGCAAGGAACTGCAGGTGGCCACTAGGAGCTGAAAACCATCCCCAACCAACAGCTAGAAGGCACATGAAGATTTGAGTCTTACAACCACAAGAAATAAATTCCACCAGCAACTGGTGAGCTCGAAAGAGAATCTGGATCCCAGATAGGAACTGCAGCCCAAGCCAACACCAGTGAAATCTTGAGCAGAGAATCCAGTCACACCATGCCCTGACAACAGACATGAATGCAAGACTTCTCTAAAAAATTTGCATTCATAGTTCTAACTTTGAAGCCATAGAGGCGTTTTACATACTACTACTAATAATAATAACTTAAAGAGAAATCCCTAAAATTTGAAAACAGAAATGAATATATCTAATTCATATCAAGTTGTCATCATAACTTTCAAATTTTTGATTGTACGACCTTAGTAAAATACTCTAAAACGAAATAAAACTGCAAAACTGCAAAGACATCTTAAACTTCATTGAGTAGCCTTCTTCAAAATATTTTTTATATAATACAATCAAACACTAACGCTAATCTAGGTGCCACTGTGAAAGTGGACTGCAGGTGTAATCAAGGTCTCAAGTCCATTGCCCTCAAAAAAGGAAGATAATGGAGGTGGGGGTGGGGGGAGGCAGTCACCTAATCACAGGAACCTTTTTAAAACAAAGGTGCCTTCTAGCTGGTGCAGAAGAGGAAGTCACAGTACCAATTGCTTGGCTTGTCTGGAAGAAAGCAAACATCTTCGTTGTGAACTGTGGCAAGGAACTGCAGGTGGCCACTAGGAGCTGAAAACCATCCCCAACCAACAGCTAGAAGGCACATGAAGATTTGAGTCTTACAACCACAAGAAATAAATTCCACCAGCAACTGGTGAGCTCGAAAGAGAATCTGGATCCCAGATAGGAACTGCAGCCCAAGCCAACACCAGTGAAATCTTGAGCAGAGAATCCAGTCACACCATGCCCTGACTTCTGATCTTCAGAAACTATGAGATAATAAATTTGTGTTGCTCTAAGCCACTAATTTTGTGGTAATTTGCTACACAGCACTAGAAAACAAATATACTGAATGAGGAAATTCCTAATCTTAAGTTCACTTAAACCTTTTTTGAGCCCTTACAAATTAAATTAGGGCCTTCATAAAAGAGGCCCAAGGGAACTTGTTCACACTTCCACCATGTGAGGACACAGCTAGAAGCCTTGTCCATAACCCAGAGAGCAGGCCCTCCCCAGACACTGAATCCGCCGGCACCTTAATCTTGGACTTCCCAACCTCCAGAGCTGTCACAAATAAATTTCTGTTGTTTATAAGCTACCCAGTTTATGGTATTTTGTTACAGCAGCCCAAACAGACTAAGACAATAGTCAGTAGAATAAGCTTATTTTTCTAAATATTTTAAACTCCAAGTTACAAACATAATATATGAAGCCAAGCTTTCATGATATAAGCTCTTTATGCTAATTGCCTAAGATATCTCCTCATTTAGTAATTAGTTTAATTTTAATTCCCTCTTAACATTTAATAGGATATTCAAGTGATAAATGAGCTAACAAATATAGCAAAACCTGAAATAACTGTTTAAAGATACATGAACTGCACTTTCTTAAACATTTCATCTTTTAAAAGTTGTGGATGTTATCATTTACTGCTTTTTTTCCCTTCTATTTTACTTTATCAAAAAATGAAGAGAATTAAAAATTGAGAGAAAGGACAAAGTAAAAAAAGAAAATTCAGAACAGAAGGAAAAAAGATACTTAGTGACACTTTTTCTATTATCCCTTAATTTTGGCTAATGCCCCCAAACTGAAACATTGATGACTACCAAAGCTCTCTCCTGTTATGAACTGAATGTTTGTGTCCCCTCAAAATTCATATGTTGATGCCCTAACCCCCAATGTGGTAGTATTTGGATATGTGGCCTCTGGGATATAATTAGGTCAGATGAGGTCATGAGGATGGGGCCCTCCTGATGGGACTAGTGCTCTTGAAAGAAGAGAGACCAAAGAGCTTTCTCTATCTCAATCCTTGCCCACCACACTGAGAAAAGGCCATGTCATCACACAGCAAGTCAGGAACAGAGCCCTCACTAGAAAACTATTACCATGCTGGCACCATGACTTCAGACTTGCAGCCTCCAGAGCTATGAGAAATAAATTTCTGTTGTTTAAGTCACCAAATCTATGGTGTTTTGTTATTGCTGCCTGACCAAAGATATTTTCATATTCTTAAAGAGCTGCCAGGCACACCATCTAGGCCATATTAAAAAGTGGCTGAGTCAGTACTGAGAAAATCACCCCATCATCACCTCCAGCCTATGTAAAGAAAAAAGTAAAAATTCTAGGAGTTCACTAAGGCCTCTGGACAGGAACGTGGCTTTGCCCCTCCTTTTTCGTGGGGGTTGCTTTATTGCCACATTGAAGATAAGGGCCCTGAAAGAGCCCTTCTTAGAAATCAGAAGAGCCTGTTAAAAGAGGAGACTGGGATCTCATTCTCTGGCTAGACACATGGTTACATAGTATATTAGTCTATTTCTGTTGCTTATAACAAAATACCTGGAACTGGGTAATTTCTAAGAAAATGAAATTTATTGCTTACAGTTTGGGAGGCTGGGAAGTCCAAAGTCCAGGGAACACATCTGGTGAGGGCCTTGTTGGTGGGTGGTGACAGCAGTGCAGGGTGTCACATGGTGGATTGCTTGAGCAGAGAAAGCTTCTCATGTGCTCTCCTTTTAAAGCCATCAGAAGCACCCCCATGACCGCCATTAAACCATAAATGGATTAATC
>NW_007727820.1:256540-267170 GCF_000696425.1 Galeopterus variegatus | reverse complement strand
TGGTGAAGGCATTGGTGGTGGCAACAGTGACACAGGGGTCTCACATGGCAGAAATGGTAGAGCAGAGAGAAAGATAGCTCCTCATGCACTCTCCTTTTAAAGCCCTCAGAACCCTGCCCACAATTCCATGAATGGATCAATCCACTCATGAGGGTACAGTCCTCACAATCCAATCACCTCTTCAAGGCCCCACCTTTCAACTACAACAATAGCATTTCCCACCCTTTTAACATTGTCACAGTGGGGGTCAAGTATGGGGGGAACATTCAATTCAAGGCATGAAGAAAACTGGCTGAGCTGCTTTGTGCTCCTACATAAGCAGGAGACTGGCAGTGCAGGGCAGATAAAGAGGATAATGTATACTCCCATTTTAGCAAAACTGTGTGAGTCTCCACTGAGCCAAGTGGACATCCAGGAAGCTAGCCAGGCCTGAGCTATCCTGTCTTTTCCATTCTCCTATACTCCCCTGAAGGGAGCCCCATCAGTAAGAGGCTGTGAAGTATACTGTGAAACCATTCAATGTCATCTCTTATTGCTCACCTTGAAGAAAACCATACAGTCCATTCAGGGAGGGAAAAACATTGCTTCTGGCTTGGCATTTCCTTCTTAACCTTTCCTTCCGCTCCTTGGAATTTGGATAGTCTCCAAAAGTAAAGCTCTCTAATGTTAATTTGAGGAATTCAGAAGTTATAACTCCAAGGAAGAGGGTGAGGAGTGGAAGGTTCTGCCTGTGATCAACTTCAAACTTTCTGGTGGCATTGGCATGTGCATGAGTAGGCTGGCCATCCAGGTAAGCAGTGCCACCTGCTACCAACAGTGCACTAATACCTCAGCATCTGCAAGGGATTGGTTTCAGGACTACCACAGATAACAAAATCTGTGGACGCTCAAGTCCCTTATATAAAATGATGTAATGTTTGCATATAACCTATGCACATCCTCCTTTATACTTTATATCAGCTCTAGATTACTTATAATACATAATACAATGTAAACACTGTAAATAGTTGTTATCCTGTATTGTCTTTTATTTGTATTATTTTTATTGTTGTATTGTTATATTTTATTGGGAGTTTTTTTGGGGGGGTTAATATTTTCAGTCCGCAGTTGGTTGAATCCATAGATGCAGAACCCATGGATATGAAGGGCCAACTGTACTTTAAAAGACTTGTATTTTGTCCCACTCAGAACCACCACTCTTTGCCTAGGTTGGACTCACTGTATTAAAACACAGGGTTTACTGTTATTCAGGTACAGTGAGGCTAGCAGATCAGAAGACTGCCATTGAAAAGACAGTTTGTTACTCACAGAACCCAAGAGAAGGGGCATGCCATGCCATAGGGGTCACACGGGGAAGCACTAGAGTTGGTCAGGAGAAAGAGGGGGAAGGGAGAACTGTGGCTAGAGCCTTTACTGTAGTTTCCACAGGAAGGAACAGGTGAGGCAGGGTAAGCAGGCTTAAGATTTTTACTGGGCTCTGGGGCATAGGGGTTGTCCGTAGCTGTCTGAGACCTAGACCTAAGATAATTAGGTAGAGAGTGATCCAGAGTGTGAAAGCCCAATAAAGGAGGTGACTGGGTACGAGGGCTCTGTATTGGTGGGTTTGCACATGAAGGGCATGCTCCTGGGTGAATTGTTTACTATTTCTAGGAATTGGCTAGCCCTGGGAAGGGCAACCCCTCCAAGGTTAGCAAGATCCCAAAATGTCAGTGCATCAGAATACAGAAAATAAAAGAAAATAAATGGCTAATACACCCGCAACAAAAGCAATGTCTATTTCCTCACTGATCTCCATTGTTCATTTATGACAGCACCATTTAATGCTCACACATGCAAGGTTAGGCTTTGATACCCAATCCACAGGGAACAATGTCATTTTCACCCCTTGGTGGAATGGGGCTCAGATGGTAATAAGAATGGTTTGGATGCAGGGTCACCTGCAACCTTCTATAATTCTTAAGATTAGTGAAATCCAAACCCCCTCTATCTCTGCCTCCTCCATCCTTTGGAGCCCAAGTAGTCCCAGGGAACAGAAGTTTGTGTGGCAGCTTGCCTACTATGGATTGAATTGTGTCCTCCAAAGTTCCATGTATTAAAAACTTTACCACGACCCCCTCTATCTCTGCCTCCTCCATCCTTTGGAGCCCAAGTAGTCCCAGGGAACAGAAGTTCGTGTGGCAGCTTGCCTACTATGGATTGAATTGTGTCCTCCAAAGTTCCATGTATTAAAAACTTTACCACCACTGTGATAGTGTTAAGAGGGTGGGAAATCCTATTATGGTAATTGAAAGGTAGGGCCTTAAAGAGGTAATTAGATTGTGTGGATCACGCCATAGTGAATGGATTAATCCATTTATGGTTTAATGGCGGTCATGGGTGTGCTTCTGATGGCTTTAAAAGGAGAGCACATGAGAAGCTTTCTCTGCTCAAGCAATCCACCATGTGACACCCTGCACTGCTGTCACCACCCACCAACAAGGCCCTCACCAGCTGGTTCCCTGGACTTTGGACTTCCCAGCCTCTGAAACTATAAGAAATATATACTATTTCTTTATAATTATCCAGTTCCAGCTATTTTGTTATAAGCAACAGAAATGGACCAATACACTGCCCTATGCCAATTCTAGTGGGACTCAGGGGAGTTTTTTGTCCCAGGACACTTTGCTATTTCCAAGATTTGTTCCAATGCACTCAAGCATTTAACATATGGTGTACACATTCACATCACTGTGCCCCAGCATAGTTTCTGAACCAGGTAAGGATAATAGAGTAAGTTAAATTCTCCTCTTTGTGGGGTTTTAAAATTTCTTCACCTGATCAGATAGGCTACCAGATAGAGTATCCCCACTCTGTTTTGCAGAGGCCTTAGACTTGGTTAAGACTCTAAGGGGGTTGAAGAGCTCTTCTTCCAGCTGCTAGGACTTTGGCCAGCACCACGATTACACCTTTGCTCAAGAAGTGTGTCCCTGTCCC
Source organism: Galeopterus variegatus (assembly GCF_000696425.1). Lineage (NCBI taxonomy): Eukaryota > Metazoa > Chordata > Mammalia > Dermoptera > Cynocephalidae > Galeopterus > Galeopterus variegatus. The sequence goes on along the minus strand of NW_007727820.1, from coordinate 264,197 downwards.
ACAAGCATGGCCTCTGCTCTCCCCCTCTTTCCTTTGCCTGAACAGCTACTATAACTAGAATTACATTAAATCTTGGATTAAGCCTAGATGGAGAGAATCTCTTGGTATATGGTTGGTCTGACTGGGAACGAAGCACGTTTTCTTCATCTAGAGCATCCTAGCCCCAAAACCTTGCACCAAACTCTCCAGCCTCAGCACACACCATTTGTCCCATCTTCTTGTTGCATGCTCAAGAAGTTGATCTGCACTGCCCCTGTTCTCTACTCACACTAAAGCCTCATTGCAGGTACTTTTGCTTTTGTTATCACTGTTTAAGGACTGTTTGCTTTGAGAACAAGACTTACCACTACTGGATGCTCTGACATCCCAACAACCACTCATGTCCCTCATACTCTGATGCCTGCCATTCTAGAAGCATCCTTGTTAAATCTGCTAACTGTGGTCCTAAGGCAGCTTTTCATTATGCTGGAGAAGAAATTTCATAAAAGAGCCTAACTTTCAATGAGCATTTCCTCCTAAGAAACACCCTACCATAGGGCCGGCCCGGTGGCGCACTGGAGATGCGCCGCTTGGGAGCGCGGCGGCGCTCCGGCTGAGGGTTCGGATCCCATGTGGAGACCAGTTCCCGCTCACTGGCTGAGCGCGGTGTGGGCGCAACACCGAGGGTTGCAATCCCGTTGCCAGTCAGTAAAAAAAAAAAAGACAAAAAAGGAAAAGAAACACCCTACCATAGCAGTCAGTTATGGACCAGCAGCAATAAGGACCATTACAGTAAAAAGAACCGAGGGGGCTGGACAGTTACTCAGTTGGTTAGAGCAAGGCCAAGGGTTCGGACCCCTGGGCCAGCCAGCCATCAAAAAAATGTAGAGAGAATCCCTATTCATCCCCACTTGTGCCATGAAATGACTGGCCACCAAAACCCTCCACCCCTAACGTTGAACAATCCTTCCTCTTTCGAAATGTCCCAAAATTGCTTGTTTGTCCTCTTGTAGCCAGCCAAGGACTTCCAAATGTACCCGAAGATCAATTAGAAAGTTTTCCCATTTCCAAAAACCTCACCTCAGTAGAATGGCTGCCAATCAGATACTCTCTCAGAATTTTCTCTTTTTACTCTATAAAACTTTCTCTCCTTTCTAACACCTTTGAACCTCTTTTGAAACAAAAGCAACAACGTATAGGTTCCATTCCCACAAGTTTATGTAAACAGGCTTTAATTTTGTCTCAGACTTAATTTGCCTTTGACACTTCATTTATAAGGGACACTATTTTCTGCACATACTCACTAAATGACAGATTAGGATAGAAAAACCACAATAAGACTTACATTTCAAAAATGAAAGACTGGGAAACACACAAAAGTCATTATTTCACAATGTCAGGAAATCTGTCAGAAACTTAGAAATAGGCAAAAGAGATTACAGGGCGTCATCTCAATGGGAGTGGTCTAGCAGGTCCTTTGGGGAGTTATCAGATTCTATGGGGTGGGCATCTTGAGTAGTCTTTAATTAGGCTATTTTACAACTCTGTAGGGATAGAACTTAAATTGTACAAAACTGATAACAATGCAAATGTTTCCTGTCCATGTCAATGTAAATGACTCCTATTTGTGAGAATGCAAATGACTTGTTTTTCTGTATAAAATACAAATCCTTGTAAGTCAAATTATCTATTGAACCAATTATAAGGTTTTACAGTTTCCCTCATAATGAACTAAACAAAATCTTTGTGCTCATTGTATATGTATGAGTGTCATGATTTTTACCTTTTTGCAAATCATATTTAAACAGTATTGGAATCCTGAGCTCACCGTGGAGTATGTTCTTTGCTCATAACTGTTATGTGTGCTGGGAGGAGCTCCTTTCCCGTTGTCCTCCCTAGTCTGCAGTTTGATCCTGGGAGATCCTCCCTGTTTCTTGTAGTCAATCAAATCTGAGGTGCCACATCTGGGCGTAGGCTGTCCTCAGTGCTGTAGAGTTTTTATAGCCTATTCCCTATTGCTTCAGACTTGGGGAGTCCCAGGGCTTATCTTGGCCAGTGTTGTGATTCCTTTGGCAATAAAATTCCCTTAGAAGCTTTGTGAGCTTTGCTGTTGGCTTCTAATCAGCTCTATGCACTAGTGACCTTAACCTTGTGTCATTTTTGTTTTGTTTTTTCTCTTACCTTATGTTATTTTTTGGAGCTAATGTTTACACCTGGTTTTCATTTACTGGCTTCTTTGCTCTGCCCAAGCATTTCTTCCTCATTTTATTGGGAGCTACCTTGAGACTACCTGAGCCAACAAGCTCAAGTTGAACAGAGATCTTCTAATTTGATTTTTGCTACAGGGTAGTAACCTTTTATTTAACTAATACAGATACTGGGCAAGTTTTACCTCCCAATGTTTGAATTTCAAAGAATTGGACTTTCCCAACTCTATAAAGCCATTTTTTTTTATCTGTATTTGCAAACTGACCAATTCTTGCCTGAGCTCATCCCACTCTGACTCTTGACAACTCTTTCCCCTAAAGAAATAAGCAATGAGCCTTGCAGCTTTTTGGATAACTGTGAGGTTACTTCAAAAGTTCATAGAAAGAGTCCTATTATCTTTCAATTCTATTTTTCCATGAACTTTTTGATGTGCCCTCATATAATAAGGAACTACAATAAGAAAGTATTATAAGGAAATGTAGATATAATATATATAATAAGGAAATTAAAAAATAATAAGCAAATTATAATACCATAATATTTTCCCATATTAAAATGTTATAGTCAGGCTGGCCAGTTAGCTCTGTTGGTTAGAGCACGGCGCTGATAACACCAAGGTCCAGGGTTCTATCCCTGTACTGGCCAGCCACCAAAAAATAAATTAATAAATGTCATAGTCAACCACAAGGAATAAGGGAGATAGGCAGGAGACTGCATGAACGTTAAGCTGTGGTCAACCTATTCTATTCCCAATAGGTGGGCCAGTCTATCTGAGGTACCCTTCTTCATGGGTCACTTATGCCACGTTCTGCTCTCCTCCCCCTTTTATGCTTGAGTCCCCCATACCTGGTTCTATCCCCTAAAGTTAGAACCAAGCTCTGAGTCCAGCTGGTCGTCAAACAACTGCATCTGACTGACTTCCTGCCAGCTTCCTCCTCTCTTCACTTCGAGCTTCCTTTTGGTGTGTATTAGTTGTCTCTGATTTAGAACCAAACACCTACCAGAGCTGAGAAATTTCACTGTCCCCTTATAACCTACTCTATTCTGAATAATAGACTTGAGATTAGATTTTAGATTGACATAAGATTTCAATTTGGTTTTGGCCCCTCTTCTCTTAGAGGGAAGTTGTTTGCCCCACTCTATGCCTAGAAGCAATTCAGTGTTGATCCTGTTTTTCCATCATTTTCGGCAAGAGTTCCAAGCACTGAGCACAGCTATGGCAGTGTTGTTTATGAAAATACACGTAATACAGACAATGCTGGAAAACATCTAACTTTCCTTACACAGCTGGAAATTCTCTCTCTGCTTTATTCCACCTGAAATGATAATATGTCTCTTGCAGTTGCCAGAACTCACAAATCATCCTCTACTGGGCAAAAGCCAGACTAAGTCAGCTGGACTAACAGACTATCACTTCTAGAAGTTAGATACAATGTAAAAGTTTGGGATCTGATTTTCTGGGAAGGTTATGAATGAGATGAGATCTTTCAAGTAGCAACAGAACTATTGGTCAAACAATTGCAAAGGGAGGGGGTCTTGAAGGAAAGTGTAACTAGTTCACTGAAGTGGCTAAACCTAATGGAATTACATTTTGGAAGTAGATATATTTTTCTCCCTCTACTGCCTTCAAACAGACTCTATGGCATCCCCCTCCCCTGTCCCTTGACAATATCTAGGATAAATTCCAAAACCTTCTGGTCATTTTCAGCTATTAAAAGCTTATCCCAGGGCCGGCCCAGTGGCGCACTGGATAGTGCGCCGCTTGGGAAGCGCGGCGGCGCTCCTTAAGGACGGCCTCATTTTCAGCTATTAAAAGCTTATCCCAGTATAAATAAAATCTTCAGTGTTGTCCAATCCAGTTAAACCAGGCCCGACCCATGGCCACCTAATATCTCAGGACTCAGGGTACCCTCTTCTCGCCACTTGTGACTACCCACCTCCACTCCATCATCCAGTGGTCCAAGCACCCTCCCTTTCTGCTTGTGATCTGCTTGTCCCTTATGTTTTCAAGATAAGTTCACAATGGCTACTCTTCACAATGTCCACTTTGTCCACATTAATCAAGCGTACAACAAAATAAATAAAATGGAAGTGTAGCTTGCTCATTTTCTGGTCTCTTTCCATACCCTGCCATCACCAGCTGTTCTAGACAGATTTCCCTCTCAAAATTCTCCGGTCACAGTAACTAGCCTATATGCTCACATTTGTCCCCAAATCCAAAAGACAAACATGAAGTTCTCCTAAGATTCTTTCATCCCACCTTACTGCCACTCTATGGCAGCACGAGGGTGCACAATTCTGAAATTCAGTAACTATTTATCCAGGGAATAAGGTGCCAGTCTTCCCTTCTTGTAAACAGCCTCCTAGCTCCCTTGGCTCAGAGAAGGGACACAACTTCTCCTCTCTCAATGGGAAAGAGATAGAGAAAAGCCCAAGAACTCTTCACTCTAATGAAATCTCTTCAAATAATGTTATTAAAACCTTGCATTCTCTTATATAGTCTAAATATATGGGATAGGGGTAGATGGTCAAACGGTGAGTTTGACCCTCTTACAGTAAGTTCTGCTGGGAAGTCCTCATAGTAAGTCCAGTGGGTGTTTAGAATTGGAGGGTGTTTTTCTCTTGTTTTCTCAGATTTAAGATTGTCCAAAATTCTGAGACACCATAAAAAGTCCCATTTTAATACCCTATTGTGCAAGGAAGAAACCACCACCACAGTTGCCACCCAAGCTCTGAGAGTTGGACCACGAGGTTCTGCCTGCTACTGGCACCATTGTTGTCCACCCAACACTGCACTGTGATGAAAATTAATCTCACAACAGAGTGACAGGCTTCCTACTCAAGCCCCAAATGAATTATGTGCCCACTATCTTCCAGAGCCTAGGTTTTCTTACTTCACTTATAAAAAGTATGTCTTAGTCCATTCGGGCCATGTAACAAAATACCTTAGACTGGGTAATTTATAAACAACAAACTTTATTGCTCACAGTTCTGGAGGCTGGGAAGTCCAAGATCAAGGTGCCAACAGACTCAGTGTCTAATGAAGTCTGCTCTCTGCTCCACAAATGTCACCTTTTTGTTGTGTCCTAACGTGGCAAAAGGAGCTAACAAGTTCCCTCGGGCCTCTTTTATAAGAGCACTGATGCCATTCATGAAGCTCTACCATCATGGCTTCATCACCTCCTAAAGGCCCTACCTCTTAATTCTACAGCATTGGGGGTAAGGTTTCAGCATATACATTCAGAGGGAACACAGCATTCAAACATCATAAGGGGGCTTAGAAAACACAGATTCCTAAGCAGTCTTCCTTCACACCACCAACTTCCCCAGTCCTTTTCACCCCACCCCACCTGTCAGATTCTAATTAGTAAATAAGTGGCAGAGGCCACAAATCTGAATTTTTCATAGGCCCCTTAATGACTCTGATGCGAGTGATATACAGGCTGTGCTCTAAAAAACACTGCTTCAGGGGCTGGCCCGGTGGCGCACTGCTACAGTGCGCCACTTGGGAGCGCGGCGGCGCTCCCGCCAAGGGTTCGGATCCCACATACAGACCGATTCCCGCTCACTGGCTGAGTGAGGTGTGGGCGCGACACTGATGGTTGCGATCCATTGCCGGACACGACAAAAAGGAAAAAAAATTAAAATAAAATAAAATAAAATAAAAAACACTGCTTCAGGGGATTTCTAATCACCAAGGTGTACATCCCTGTTTACCTTGGCTCAAAATTAAAACCTTCTGCTTTGTTTTGTGTGTTTATCTTTTTGGCAGTTGGCTAGTACAGGGATCTGAACTCCTGCTTTTGGTGTTATAACGCCACGCTCTCACCAGCGGAGCTAACCAGCCAGCCCCACCGTCTGGTTATTCACACTCTCCACCACTCTCATCCCTACAATTCTTTCTTGATCAAACACCTCTTTTTCTCTCTCAAGCCTCTGGAATGACTGGGCCGTCATTAACTCCTTTAGACCTTTAAACTCTCCTCCGCACCTCCCAGCTTTACCAAACTCTGGCTTTATTGAAACCTGGCTACCCAGTGAAGATACTCATTTCCCTATAGCTCTCTCAAGTTAAAAACTGCTCACCTTCCTACCCTCCACCTAAGTCACAATTGGAAAATGAGGTTGGTATCTTCCTTTCCCCAAAAAACTGCTTCTTGCAAAAAATTACTCCTACACCTTCTTGCAAAAGCTCCTGCTCCCTGAGCCTCATGTTATGTGGCTCTTCACTCTATCTCCACACATGCTCTACCTCCACCTTTCCAGACACTGTCAAATTCCAACCTCCTTCATTGCCAGTGAAGACATTGACAGCCAGGTCACAATATTCTTTCCACACCAAGTCCTGCTATCATCCTGGATAAAGTATTGGACACATGATTTAGCTCCCTGACTTCTCACATTCTCGACTTCATCTGCTCCATCACTTTAGCTACTGCTTCCTGCACTCTGAACCTCGTCATCACCTGGAAGCTCTCTATATCTGATATCGCTAATTCAGACAGTCTCCCATCTTTTCAGCTCACTCACGACTCTTACCATAGAGGTTCTTTAAATTCCAGGGCACCTTCAGTCCACAGACCTCTCTACTTTCTCCTTATCTATGAACTGCTTCATTTCATCACTTCCCTCTTTATTTTTCTCAGGTACAGTCTCAGCTCCTCTTCCTAATGTTCTTAACTCCCTTGCTCCACAGATGTCTCATTGCATCCACATGCAACGATCCCAGTCCTGGATGTAACTATCCTCCTTATTTGTTTCTGTGCCCTAATTGCTAAATGTTGCTAAAAACAAATATTACAACAGTGTAGATTCGTCCTGACCTCAACGGGGCCTGTAACACTGAGCAGCAATGCTACAAAGCTTCTCTATTCTCCACAATAAATATTTCGAATATTTTCCCTCATCATCAAACCCCCAATCCTTCCACATCTCCCTTCTCTCTCAGCACAGGACCTCCTACTTCTCTAGAAAAATAGATAACCCTCCTATACCTGCATCAACATTTTCCTCCTATTTCCACCCCCATTTACAAAATAAAAAAGTTTCACTGTTCCCTGGGTGGCCAGACTGCATGGGTGAAGTTAAAAGGGCCACCTAGGGAAGAGATAAGTGCATGTTTCAAGGTTGTCAAAAACAAATAATGTGCACACCAGGCTCAAGTGGTACAGCGCTTACTCGCAACTTTGCATGTGTCAGTCCCCCATGGCCAGCAGATCCGATCTGCAGCTGACATGGACAGTGTGACAGCACATAGCCTACTCAGTGCTGCAGTGGAAGGACCCCAATTCCTCCCCTGTGGGGTAAGAAATTTTAAAAGCAGGGCTTACGCCTGAGGGCAGTTGACACAATAGGAACAGGGAAAGATATTTCCTCCCAAAGTGATTCCTCCAGGCTGTGAGGACTCTTCATCTCTTTGCAAGAAAATGTTCCAGGCCCAAGGCCACTCTTATGGGACCATGCTTTCTCA
>NW_007727820.1:253802-255458 GCF_000696425.1 Galeopterus variegatus | reverse complement strand
GCCTGAGGGCAGTTGACACAATAGGAACAGGGAAAGATATTTCCTCCCAAAGTGATTCCTCACAGGCTGTGAGGACTCTTCATCTCTTTGCAAGAAAATGTTCCAGGCCCAAGGCCACTCTTATGGGACCATGCTTTCTCATCAACTCTTACTTACCTCCTAAAGCTCAAGACACTTTTAGTTATGTTCTTAATATTGTTAAAATAATAAATTTAGGCAAATTAAATTTAACAAAGTTTAATATGAACAAGAGAAGAAAAGAAATAAAAACAATTCTTGAATCGAGCAGCCCCTAGAGTCAGAACAGATTCAGAGGGACTACAGCTGAAAACACACGGTCAGTTAAATTTATAGACAGGAAGGGCCGGCCCGTGGCCCACTTGGGAGAGTGTGGTGCTGACAACACCAAATCAAGGGTTAAGATCCCATTACCGGTCATCTTTTAAAAAAAAAAAAAATTATAGACAGGAAAAAGGAAAGCAACAGTACAGAACAGTTGATTGCCTGCAATTGACTGAGATTCAGCTATTGTCTCAAAAGCATACTTCTAAGTTAGGTTTTTAATTTGCACATGTGCTTGCAACATGTAAGAGCTCCATGTAAGAATTCAAGCTCTATATAACAGTTCAAGAGTGAGAGTACAAAGGCTTTCTCAGGCCAAAATTGTTTAGTTTAATTTAACAATACTTAAGCTCCATGAAGCATGAACTGCATTTGTCATATTTGCTAGCGTACCCCAGTGCCCAATGTACCTAGAGAATATAAAGTGCTCAGTATACACTTTTTGAAATAATGACACAGAATACAATCAAATTTTCTTGAGTTGCACAAAACCAAACTTGATCAGATATATTTTTCCATGAATCCAAGTTTCAACTGCAAATGCATTTTAATAGAAATAATGTATAAAAAATTCAGCCACCATTTATAACCTTGTTCCTATAGGAATGGAATATTAAGTTTCATCCAACCTACCACCAATGAACTTCTTATCCACAATCTGTTTGAAAATTAGGAACTCTTTCCACTCAAAGCGCTATCATTAATCATTACAGCCTCAACTTATCATTCGAGCCAAGTCTTCAAGCTAAACATGTTCATATACATGTTCTAGCCATGCCAAGTGGAACCATAGGTCTTAACCCTTTCCGGAGAGGCTATCACTACCTAGAGAGTTCAAATATAATAAAGAAGGACAAGAGAAATGAAGTCAATATTTCTCGGCCTGACTGAGCATTGCTCTTTCTTTCCATTCAATCGAGTGTTCCACACGATCACTAATATTTGCTGGTAGTTTGGAAGAGAAGTTAATCTCTGTAAATAAATATGGTATGTTTGTTTACTTCTCCTTTTTTGCCACGATTTTATTACTTGCCAAAACCAGCAAGAAAAACTAATGCAAATCCTGCTCTACATTCTCACCCAATCCATTTGATTTATTTGTGCTTACAATAATCATCGTTCTTTACCCTGGTATCCTGTTTCATGTAAAACTAACAGGAGCATTGTCATTTCTCCTAATTCACAATAGTGCTACCCACATCTAAGCCTCTTTCCATGATCCCCAACTCAGTAAATAGTACCAGCACTGTATTAGTCTGCTTTTGTTGCTTATAACAGAATACTTAGAAGTGGGTAATTTGTTTTAAAAAAAAA
>NW_007727820.1:251601-253303 GCF_000696425.1 Galeopterus variegatus | reverse complement strand
AGTCCAAAGTCCAGGGAACATATCTGGTGAGGGTCTTCTTTGGTGGTGGCTTTACAGCAATACAGGGGTCTCACATGGCAGAATATGGTAGAGCAGAGAGCAAGAGAGACTAACCTCCTCATTCACTCGCTTTTTAAAACTCTCAGAACCACAGCCCTGATCACCATTATTAATCCATTCACGACAGCATGATCCTACAATCTAATCACCTCCCCAAGGCCCCACCTTTCAATTACCATAATAGGATTTCCCACGCTCAACAGTTACAGTGGGAATTAAGCTTCTAATACACAAACTTTGGGGGACACAATAGAATCCATCCACAGCAACCATCCACCCAGATCATTTCTGCCAACCAGAAGCCTAGAAATCATTTTTGCAACTTCCTTCTCCCTTCTCCATTTCCAATCCCCCAAGTAGTGTCAATTTTACTTCTTAATCCACCCATTTCTCTCAATTTCCACCATCATAACCAATTCTCATCCAAAATAAAGTCAACCCTTGTCCATACTACTATAGTAATCTCCTAACTGAACCCCCTTCATTCACTTTTTCCTCCTCTAATCCATCCTGCACATTAAAGGCAAAACACAACTTGTATGGTGTTGCCCCTTCAAACCCCCTTTACCTCTCATAGCACCTCCATCCCTACATCCACCTCCCAACTTGACCTTCTCAGTTGTTTCCTTTACTCTCGGGACAAGGACCAGCATGATTTTAGCACTGGCTACCCCCTAATTTCATCTCTTACCACTCACCTCTTCCATTTCTAGCCTCCTTTCACTTCCTTGAATATACCATGTTCATTCGCCTAGGAAAACTGTGCATATTCTGCTCCTGCTGCTGGGGTGCTCTCCCACCCCACCCCGCCCCACCCCCATCCACTCTATCTTTGCCAACTCCTACTCAATCTTAAGATCTTAGTGAGATCATCACTTCCTCAGAAGACTATGTCCTTTCAACCCCCCAAATTACATCATTACACCATTATGTAATTTCATAGCACTGCGTACCTTTTTTCTCAGCCCTTATCAGTGCTGGCAGTAGGAAATGTGAAATAAGTGTTTACCAAATCAATCCTTGCTCTGGGAGATTTGACCTGCCAAAAGGAACAATACCCATTTTTAATCTTGTTTCAGCTGCTACCTTCATACTTCTTTTAGAAAGAGAAAGAAAGAAAGAATGAGAGAGAGAGAGAAAGAAAGAGAGGAAAGGAAGGAGAAAAAATATAAAAAGCCAAAAGGCCATAAATTTCTCTTTCTTTTCTGAGTTGGTGCTAGGTCTAACAGTTGTCTAGAAAAATTAACATTGCATATCTTTCTTACCATAGATTATAATCCCAGAATGCTCCGTAATAAATTTGGTTGTCTGAAACTTCAATCTCTCTCAGATCATGGATAGATTCGTGTGTTGAGTGAGAGATGAGTGTCTTCTTTAAAACTAATCACTCTCATCTCTGTGCTTTGTTTTATGTCCTATGCTCATGTACTTTATACTTTTCATATTGTTCTACCATTATTTTTTGCCTTTTAGTTCCCACTGAATATACACACACATGTACTTGCTCATCAAGAATAGATGATGTTTATTTGTCTTAGTACATTCAGCCTGCAGTTTGCACTTGATAAGCATTCAATGATTATTTTCAACTCAGTGGATTTAGTCCCCTTAAGCTTAAGAGAAATTCTTCCTAAGCATGATT
>NW_007727820.1:244969-250756 GCF_000696425.1 Galeopterus variegatus | reverse complement strand
AATTTGCTCAAGTATATACACAAGCATGTAAGTAGTAAGGCTAAGATCTGAAACCAGGCAATCTCACTCTAAAGCCATAATCACCCACTATGCTATACTGCCTCCTACCCCTTTGAAAAGGCTGCAGCCATGGGTTTCTACTTTGGGTATAACCACTATGCTCCTACTGGACTCAAACCTCCTGCAGATAACAAATATAATTTCTGCACAAAATACAAGAAGAAAAGAAGGAAGGGAGGGTGAAAATGTTTTGAAAGCCCCCAGTGGGATTCCAGTGCCAGAGCATCAGCAGCCCTGCTTAACAGGAACTGAAGTGGAGCTGCATGTGGGTGTTTACAGCATGCCTTTCATGGGATACTTCTTTTACCTGGTAGAGGCCTAATGCCTCCAGTTTTCCAACTCATGATCAAGAAGTCCCTCACATGAGAAACTTGTTGAAACTGGCAGATTCCCCTGTAGCTCTTGTCAGACCTGTGTCCAGTTTACTCCCACCTGGCCATCGCTCTAGTGCTGGAAGGCTGACCTTGTGTTCCCTCTGGAGTCCTGGGGAAAACCTGGCCTGGGACAGCTGCTAGTTTGCAGGTGGAAGGAGCAAATTTAATACACCACCACAACTGAAAACAAGTACAAAGATTTTTACTTACAGATCCTGGGAAAGGAGAGCATAATGAGTCAGGAAGGCAGTACTCTCTCCTTGAGCCACCAGAAGCAGGAGTGAAAAGTCATGCAGAGAGAGAGCATGGCAATTAGCAGTATATATTACAGAATGGGGTGTGGGTCACCGTAAGCTCATGGACAAATGCCTGAACAGTTGAATGGAAGCAGTGGGAAAGTAGGGAGCCCAGTCTGCTAAGCAAGAGAGATGCCTCTAAATTCTTATCTCTGGCCACCCACTTGAGCCATTTGGGTGTGGTATAAACTGGATACTGTGTCAAAGGTGACTGAGCCTTGCTTCTGGAATGAGAAAGTTCGACCTGTATTTGAAATGGATGCTAAGGCAACATAAAATTATAAGAATTCACTACAGGGAAGGAGAAAGAAAAGGAAGGAGGGAGAAAAGGAGGAAAAAAGGAAAGAGGGAGAAAGGAAGAAAGGAAAAAGAAAGGAAAATTTAAAGCTCAGAAAAGTGAACAAAAGCCCACAGGAACTGCAGGGAATCTACACATGGATGAAGAGAGCCCCATTTTTACAGCTTCCACCAAGAAAACAGGCCAAAATCAACACCTCGTGGGACAGCTATCTTTAATAGAAAGCCTGTAGTTTCTCTGGCATAAAGGATGGAAGGCAAGAGTTCAGGGCAACCACTAGTAAATGGAGGGAGAAATCCCAGAAAGGAAAGAGCCTGAGAGAGGACATCCAAAATCTGAGTGTAAACTCTGCCCAAGTCCCCGGCTGACCCTTGAACCAGGCATGCACAGGAAGGACTCAAAGCAGCCCAACTAAAGATGAAAGAGCTGAACTGAGACTTGAGGGGCTGTCCAAGAGATAGAAATTACACTTTGATTTCAACCAAGCTAATTACCTGCTAAAACAAAACCTCAACACTCTTTGGAGGAATATAACAGAATTCAGAGTCTCTACAGCATACCACTCATGATATCATGGTAAATTCAAAATTACTCAGCATATAAAGGACCAAGAAAATGTGACTTTTAGTCTCAAGAAAAAACATAAAGAAAATAAACTTTGAGGTGACCCAAATGTTTGAATTACTAGGCAAGAATTTAAATGCAACTATTATAACTGTTAAGCCAAAAGCTACCCCTTAGTGTTTTCCTTGGCCAGGAAAACACACTCATAATGAATTTAAAAAATGGTAAATTTCAACAGGAAAATAGAAACTTTATAGAATACCAAGTGGAAATTATAGAACTAAAAAATATAATATCTAAAATTAAAAAGATAGCCTTGCTGAGACGACTTTCTTCTCCAGAAGAATTCTTTCTGTTTTTATTTGTAGTAACTTCTGTTCAGTGTCCTTGATAACTGACCTCAGCTAACTAACTGCTCAATTCCTCCTTTCTTGAGTGTTTCGGTGCCTGAGTCTAGTATTTACAACAGGTAAGATCTCTATGACTTGATTCATATCTTAATCTCATTCCACTACCCTGACCAATATTTCTGCCTAATTTGACCTAATCCTGATTCTCTTCTGTGATGGTGTTAAACTATATCCACAAAATATGTGACATTCCTTTGTGGAGGATACCAATGTTAGTAAAACAAATGTATTTCATAGGGCCTAACACACAGAAATGTTAAGCTTGGGAAAGACAGAAAACCTTCCCAGGGCTAAAGTCTCTGTTGTAGATTTTTTTTAAAAAATTGTAACACAGCAAAAATGCTGGCTCTAAGGGCAGATGTCCTCAGTGCAGCTAAACCTAATGATTGTTGCCATGACAGATATCCGTAGATTTTTTTTAAAAAATTGTAACACAGCAAAAATGCTGGCTCTAAGGGCAGATGTCCTCGGTGCAGCTAAACCTAATGATTGTTGCCATGACAGATATCCTACTGTTCTTTTTGTGACCACCTATATTCCTTTTCTGTAACTTTCTTGCCTGGAGAATAAAAACGAAGAGAAAACTGGATTCGGGGCTATTCCCAGGATCTTTCTTCTCTTGAAAGAATTATTCCTGGGGGTAACTGTTTCGGCCCTCTCACTGCTCAGAAGATATAGGCTTTGAGTAATCCTTTGCATCTCTGTCACCCTGGGGGAGAGGTGATATTCCTTCCTTCGAAAGGTACAGCCTTTTTCCCTTTACTGTGGACTAAACTAAGGGATTCACTTCCAATGAGTAAAATATGACAGGAGTGGTGGTGTGTGATTTTTTGAGAGTAGGTCTCAAAATGTATTGAGCCCTCTTTCTCTTGGGTCACTCACTTTGGGGGAAACCAGCTGTCCATGTCATTAGGACATTGAGACAACCCTTTGGAGAGGTACACATGGAAAGCAGCTGAGGCCTCCTATTCATAGCCAGAAAGAGGTTTCTGTCAATAGTCTTGTGTTATGAATTAAATTGTATCTTCAAAAAAAAAGGTAAGTTAGAGTCCTAACCCCTAGTACCTCAGAATGTGACCTTGTATGAAGATAGGGTTATTACAGAGGAAATCAAGTTAAAATGAGATCATTAAGGTGGGCTCCAATCCAGTATGACTGGTGTCCTTATAAGGAGGGGAAATTTGGACACAGACACACACAAGGGAGAACAGTATGTGAAGATGAAGGCAGAGATCAGAGGTGCAACTACAGGAAAAGGAATACCAAAGACTGCCAGCAAACCACCAAAATCTAGGAGAGAAGCATCGAAGAGATACTCCCTCACAGTTCTCAGGAAGAACCAACCCTACTGACACCTTGACATTGTACTTCCAGCCTCCAGAACTGTGAAATGATAAGTATCTGCTGTTCAGAGCCACTCAGTTTTTGGTACTTTGCAGTGGCAGCTGTAGGAAACTAATACATCATGTGAATGGGCCACTTTGGAAGCAGATCTTCCAGTCCCTGTCAAGCGTTCAGATGATTGCAGCCTTGACCATTATCTTGACTGCAACTTCTTGAGAAACCCTGAGCCAGAACCACCAGCTAAGTGGCTTCTGAATTCCTGACCCACAGAAATTATGAGATAAATATTTGATCTTTTAGCCACTTTATGAACTGAATTGTATCCCTTTCCTCCCACCTAAAAAAGCAATTTATTGTGTTGAAGCCCTAACCCCTCAATGTGACTGTATTTGGAGATAGGAATTATAAATTAGGATTAAGTGAGGTCATAAGTGTGGGGACCTAATCAAATATGACTAGTGTCCTTATAAGAAGAGAAAGAGACACCAGGGATTCAGATGCCCAGAGAAAATGCCATGGGTGCACACCGGGAGATGGCAGCCATCTGCAAGCAAGAAGAATGGCCTCAGGAGAAACCAAACCTGCTGTCGCCTTAATCTTGGACTTTCACCTTCCACAACTGAGAAAATAAATTCCATTGTTTAAACCACGCAGTCTGTGGTATTTTGTTATGGCAGCCCTGGAAGACTAATTCAGCTGCTAAGTCTTGGGATCACTTCTCACATAACTATAGATAACATACCTTCCCACCCCATCCCCCAATAAACGTACATACTTTCCATTTCATTCATTGCCCAAAACTGTCTCAACGGTCTAGTCCCAAAGTACGCAAACTAGGAACTTGAGCAAAATTCCTTTGAACTAATTTGGTTTTCTGAAGCTTGGGTCCCTTACAGATTATGCTAAAGGCTCTGTGACAAATCTGTCAAGTGAGAAACCAGGCTTCCCATGAGTGACCTCTAAGTTTTAAGCAAAAGTAGTAGAGGGTGACAATTAGCTTCTGTATGGCCCTGTTTGATTTTAAACTGTGATCATGACCAAGATCAGAAGAGGAAGATGGGAGGAAAAGTAACTTATGTTTCTAGCCCAACTGAGAACTTCTGTCCCTTAGAAATAATCACTGCCTTCTCTCTGCTTTCTCAGCCACTTGTACCTACCTCTACTACAGATATTGTATTATATGAAGTTGTTGACCCCTCTCAATGTACAAAAACACTTGCTTTTCAAAAGCAGTGACTTGTCTCAGTTATCTTTTTAAATTCATTACAGTTCCTAGCAGAGAGTAAGAATTCAATAAATGTTTATAGAAAGGATTTGGCACCTTAATTCTATCCCCAGGCAGTGCTAAGCCAAGTCCTTAAACAGGCTGCACCGAGCTGTGAACCTTTACTCATCTTACTCTCTGAAAAGACTCCTTCTGCTATCACACCTGACAAATCCGAAGTCTGGTTTTTCTGGCAATCAATTTCACCTTCAATTTTCAGCTTCTAATTGACTGGTAAGCTCTTCCCAACTTAACCCTTGCCTGCCCCTTTCCCACCACTGTAACTATATTCTGCCTTGCATCTTCTAATCATGACCCCCAGGTCCCCTGCATTACATGAGCCTGCCCTGATAGGCTGCTTCTCTGCCTCTCTACCTGTCCTGAATCATCAACCAGCTTATGATCATTCAGCACCCCCAGCCGTCTCACCTATCCTATTCCAGGACAAGCCAAATAAAAAATTCAGCAAACTGTTTAAGGATTGAGAGCCTGCATCGTATCATTTGATGCCCTTAAATCTCTTTAGTTTCGGTTCCTTGAATTGTGGTGCCTTTGATTGAAAAGAAAAAAAAATTAGTTCTGCATTTTAAAAATGCTTGTATATAATAAATATTACAAGAATCACAGACCTGAGCATGAATGTGGTTGTAAAGACTAACCTTTAGTGTTTTCCTTGTCCTAGACTTCAAACTCCCTTCACCAAACAGGCTCCTGCTACCACAGGGAAGAATTTGGAATTTGTGTTATGTACCTGAAGGAATTATACTAGTTAGAGCAAAAAAAAAAAAAAAAAAAAACCTCGTAGGCTCCAGTAACATCAATACTTGTATTTCTACTTACATTTCGTAATTAACCTTGATCTATACCTTATTTCGATGCATTTAGAAATTCAGGGGCAACTCTTTTTAGAATGGACAATCTCAAAAAAATACTTAATTGTATACATGAATTCATTAAGAACACAATTTGCCTTAGAAGTTGCCAAATAGCTTCTCTAGCCAAAAACATCTGGAGGCTGAGTCCTTAAGTTTTGCTAAAAGCATTCTTCCTACTCATAAAAACAGCTAACATTTATTGAATGTTTCTACAATGTGCTGGCCACTGTGCTGATGAGTCTAATATAGATTATCTCATTTAATCCTGCCAATGGGCCTGTGAGAAAACTGATGCACCGAGA
>NW_007727820.1:214385-244346 GCF_000696425.1 Galeopterus variegatus | reverse complement strand
GGGGGCGAGCGGCCGGCCGCGATAGGCCGCGGCGCGGGGCGGGAGGTGGCGCGGCGAGGCCGGCCGCAGGGTGGGACCCGCCCGGGCCTCTGCATTGGCCGAGCGCGTGCGGCGCTGGCGCTGAAAAGGGAGCGGACCCTCCCTCCCCGCGTGGACTTTGCTAGTCTTGCCACCGTCCCCGGCCCTTTTAGGACAAAGAGACCCAGCGCAGCCTCCGGGCAATGCACTTGAGACCCAGACGCAGCGGGGAGACAACTCAAAGTGGCTGTGCCGGAGGGAGGAGTCAGGAGGCCGCCTCTAGCAGGGCTGTCTGGTTTCTCTAGTCCTCGGCAACGGGGGACCGCACTTGGTGCTTGGCTACTGGGGACATGAATTACTCACGCTTCATCACCGCCACGAGCGCAGCCAGAAAGCCTTCTCCCATCCGAGTGACGGGTGAGAAGGGGGGCCGGCGCCTCTCCTCCCGGGGTGCGTGCGGCTTTCCTCGCACAGCCTCTGGGAACGGAGCCCTGGAGTCATCGCTCTGCTCGTGGGGCGTTCATTCATTCAACTGTGAACGCTCTCGGCGAGCCAGGCGCTGCGTGCACAAGTGAAATGGGCACAGCCCTTGTTCTCAAAGAGCTCGGGCTGGAAAGGCGGGTAGTTGGGCATCTCTGCCGGAGTGTGGTAGCAGCAGCAATCGAGAAAGGCACAGGCTGCTGGAGGACCTGTGCTTGGAAGGGAGGGGTCGTGCTGTCAAGGAAGGCTCTCTAGGGGAAGACGAGTGGGGTGGGCACAGTGCGCAGATGTGCGGATTCTGGTCAATGGGAGAGAAGGGGGTGAGCCCTGAATTTCAACAGGCAGGCAGGGACTAAGCGGAGGAGGGTCTTCTGTTTTTATGGTTCTTTGAGATCTTCCTTATCCCTCTGCTTTCTCCTTGGTCATCTCCATACTTTAGTCTCTCCGGAAGAGAAGGCCCAGAAAAAGTTACTCTATATGTTTACTTTAGACAAGAGTTCTTAGTCCATCCAGGCTGCTATAACAAAATACCATAAACTGGGTAATTTCTAAACAACAGAAATTTATTCTCACAGTTCTAGAGGTTAAGTAAGATCAAGGCGCCAGCAGATTCCATGTCTGGTGAGGGCTGTGTCCTTACTGACAGAGGCTTCTCCTGCATACTCACTTGGCAGAAGGGGACAAGGGCCTCCCTCAGGTCTCTATTATAAGGTCACTAATCCCATTCATGAGGTGGAGACCTCATTACCTCATCGAGTCCTTAAGGTCCCACCTCTTACTTAATACCATCACCCTAGATATGAGGTTCAACATAGGAATTTTGTTTGTACACCAACATTCATACCATAGCACATTCTATCACTAAAAATTGTTACACTTTACTTTTGTTGGCTGTAATGCATACTGAGCCATCTCTGTTTATAAAAATCTTCAATGAAAGTGTTTTTTCTTCTCTTCTATGTTTGTTGTAGCTGACACTTTGAGCAGGAAATCACTCATTTCCTTAGCTGCTGGAGCACCAAATCCAAACACATTCCCCTTTAAGACTGCTACTATCACTGTAGAAAATGGAAAGACAATCCAATTTGGAGAAGAGCTGATGAAGAGAGCACTTCAGTATTCTCCAACTACTGGGTAGGTATCGATAGGATGGCTCATTTTCATGGGCAATATTCTGAGGCCTATTGATAAAGTGACTTGTGCAATATACTTAAGGAAGGTTTGGGAAGTTTTCAGAGTGCAGGAGGGATAGTGAATGTTTACCACACCTCAGTGCCTGCTTCTCAACCTTCAATGATTGGGAGAGTCAGAGAAGGCTTATGGAAGGAAGGTCCATTTAAGCTGGTCTGAAAAATGAGAAGATAGCTAGGTGAAGAAGCATATTGGAAGAAAGGAGGAAATGGATGATCCAAGGAGTAGCAATTTTAGGTCCCTGGGCAATCTTCTAATCAATATGTTCCTTTTCTAAATAGGCAGTTACGTAAATACACTGCCCTCATAGGTTTAGATATCTTTAATTTCTTTAAAGCAAACTGAAACACATACCTTAAGACTGTCTCTAACTGGTCTACTTCCAGTGACAAAGGACAAATTTATTGAAAATCTATAAATTATACATTATTAAAAACTTCTATGTTCTATGATTGAAATACGTTATTCATATGTATATATGAATTATATGTAATATATGCATGGGCTTTTCTTTACTTGATACAAAGAACTTACTGAGCCTGAACTACTAGGAAGCCTATTTAGATCTTCCTAAGGAGAACAGATTATGCAATGAATGCTCTAGTGTAAAAGAAAGACTTCAGGCTTTAGAATAAGGATGGAAATTCAAATCTCAGCCCATTGATTAAATGATTGACTTTATGTGAATTTCTGTCTCATTGATTTAATGTGAATTTCCTAATCTATTGCTTCATCATTTTTTTTTTTCCCACTGCGTGTGGCTGGTATGGGGATCTGAACCCTTGATCTTGGTGTTACAACACCATGCTCTTACCAACTGAGCTAATACGTCAGCCCTATTGCTTCATCGTTTAAATGAGAATATTAATAATGGCAAAAAGCATCTGGAGGCTTTTTAAGTTAATGCATAAAGCACTTGGCATAATGCTACCATTTATTTCCTGTCTACTCTTACTATGATTTTTATTTTGATAAATTAAAAATACATTTTGTGCTTTAGAATTCCAGAGCTTTTGTCCTGGATAAAACACTTACAAGTAAGACTTCATAATCCTCCCACCGTCCATTATCCACCCAGTCAAGGACAAATGGACGTATGTGTCACATGTGGCAGTCAAGAAGGTCTTTGTAAGGTAAGACTGAAAGGAAAAGGTAGTCTACGTGTAGAATTTAATATGTTCATAACTACAAATATAGTCATCTCTCACTTAACCACAAGAGGATCATGTTTTGTGGATTGCTGGTAGTCTTCCTTGTCTTCACTTAGAACTATAAGCAGAGAACTCAAAGACAAGACATAGGATGAGAGACGTGTATGTATGTGGGGGATGGGGGCGGTGGCAAGTTTGTTCGCAAAAGCCAGGTAGAAATACTTTAGGTTCATTTATTGATATTTCCCTTTAATTTCCCTTATTGTGAGCACAAGGACTTTCAAAAATTATCTGCTTTTAGTATCATTTGCCTGGATGATTTTTCATAAATGCAGAACATGTGGTCAAGGACCCAGGGCTACGAGTCATTAAAACAATATTCCCATTAAGAGAATACTCAACTCCTATCCAAAGCTTAATGAGCATTGCTTTATTTCATCTGGCTCAAAGGTCCAGGTTACATTTGATTACTGCTTGAAGTTATGATATTTCTGTATGGTTTTTAAATTCTTTAGAAAACATGTCCTCATACTTCTGAGATGAAACTGTTATTCCTTTGCATGTCTGTTTATGTAATCTCTGTGCTCACCACTGCTTGTATCTCGTCTCTCTCTAGGCTGTTCTTCTCTAGATCTACAAATATGTCTGTGTCTCTGACTTCTCTCTCTGGCCTATTTCCCTCTCTCTCCCTCTCTCTTTCTCTCTCTCTCATTTTACACCTCCCACCCCCCATTAGTTATTTCATCAGCTTCCCACGTGTATTCCAGGAACTCCACAAACGTAACCACCTCCGGGTAGTTCCCACAATGGGGATCGTACCTATGGTCCTCAGTTTCATCTGTTTGTTTTTTTCATTTTCACGAATAATTAATCCTGGATAAAGATTCCCTATATTCCATCTCACATGTAGATTAAAATGTGACTCTTATTTATCTTTATCTTAAGCCAAAGTAGCTTTCTTTTTCTTCCTTTTTATGGAAATGTGAAAGCTGTAATCTGGTTTGCTTTAATGAATTTTAATTAAATTATTATTACAAAATAACGGATTGTAGTAACAAAAATATTTTGTAAAGGTTTTTAAAATTTTTTTTCAAGTTCTTCTTCCTGTTTTTGTATTTAATTAGGAAAAATAAAAGGGTTAGCTACTGTTTGAGTTTTTGCTTAAAAAGAAACAGTTGTGATTCTATGGAGTGATATTTATTTATTTATTTATTTATTTATTTATTTATTTATTTATTCATTTATTATTTATTTTAATTTTTTAATTTATTTTATTTATTGAATCAAAATCGATTATACATATTTTGGGGGTTGAACATTGAGATATGTTGATCAAATCAATATTACTAGCATATATATTGTTACAGATCGTAATTATTCTTCATGCCCCTTATCCAACCTCTCCCCTTCCCCCAGTCCCTCCCCCTCCCCCCTCTAATTGCCCTAGATTTCTTCTTTCCTTCTGAAAGAATCATGATTACTCTGTTAATTTGTTTCCTAGATGATCTGTCCAATGCTGAGACATGTGATCGGGTTCCCCACTATTATCATAGAGCAGATGCTGCTTCTGTCACTCTGAAATGGGCTTTGTGGAAAGAGACATCCTTTTCTTTTCTCTGACTCTGCTGGTGACTCTCCTTGTGTGAATGCACTCCAGTGGTTGGTGGACCATTTGCGTGGTGCTTGTGGTGTCTAGTAACTTTTGCAGCAGCCATGGTTATAGTGGGCCACCTACATGGAGGTGCTGTTTCTGGTATGCTCCTTGGCACTGGCGGTATGCCTGGTTGCGGGGTGTGTCTGGTCCCCTTCTCCATGTCTCTGGTCCCTGGGCAGGCCCCAAGTCACTGGCACCATGTGCCAGGTTGTGGGAGATGTGTCCAGTCCCCTTCTCCATGCCTTGGGTCACCAGGTGAGACCCAAGGAGCTGGCTTGGTGTGCCTGGTTGGTGGAGGGGGGTGCAGTCCCTTTCTCCATGCCCCAGGTCCCTAGGCAGGCCCCAAGGTGCTGGCACGGTGTGCCTGGTTGAGGGAAGGCAGTCTGGTCCTCTTCTCCATGCCCCAGGTCTCTGGGTGGGCCACGAGGCACTGGCGTGGCATGCCTGGTTTTGGGAGGAGGGTCCAGTCCCCGTCTCTGTGCCCCGGGTGGGCCCTGAGGCACTGGCATGGTGTGCCTGGTTGTGGGAGGGCAGTCCAGTTCCCTTCTCCATGCTCGAGGTCCCTGGGTGGGCTCCAAGGTGCAGGCACAGTGTGCCTGGTTGTGGGAGAGAGGTACCGTCCCCTTCTCCATGCTTTGGGACCCTGGGCGGGCCCCGAGGTGCTGGTGTGGTGTGCCTGGTTGTGGGAGAGAGGTCCTGTCCCCTTCTCCATGCCTTGGGTCCCTGGGTGGGCTCCAAGGTGCTGGCATGGTGTGCCGGGTTGTAGGAGGGTGGTCTGGTCCCCTTCTCCATGCCCTGGGTCCCTAGGCAGGCCTCGAGACACTGGCTTGGTGTGCCTGGTTGTGGGAGAGAGGTCCGGTCCCCTTCTCCATGCCCTGGGTCCCTGGGCAGGCCCCAAGTGCTGGCATAGTGTGCCTGGTTGTGGGAGGAGGGTCTGGTCCCCGGCTCCATACTGTGGCTCACTGGGCAGGACCCAAGGTGCTGGCTAGGTGTGCCTGGTTGTGGGAGAGAGGTCCGGTCCACTTCTCCATGCCTTAGGTCCCTGGGAAGGCCCCCTATGGAGTGATATTTAAAAAACTCTTTCAATGAAATTTTTTTCTTCATAAAGTATACTATGAACTTTTTCTTTCAGAAAGATGCTCAAGACAGTTTCTCCTTAATCTGTCACAACATCAGTCATATCAGTGAAGGAGGATAGCATAGATGGTCAAATACATCAATAACTCATTACTTATAGATATGTTTATTGCAGGGACTTTAGTAGGAACCTGGTTTAATATTTCTTCCACTTTATTCTCCAGAGTAGATATTATTTTAGGCTCTTTTGTTTCTGTCTGCATCTATTAAACAGTGCTGCCAGGTGATATACAGTCTTCTCTTTTAATTTAGGACATTTGACATTAGTATGTCACCTAGTTGACATGAAAAATGTATATTATTAGGTTTTCATTTGTTCTATTGATAATGCACATGCCACCCAAGTGATCTCTTTGGTCTTAGGATGTTCTAGAAAGCCCAAGTTAATTAGAAACTTTTCAGAGGAGGATACTGTTTGTCATAAGATAACAAAAGCTCATAAGGCCAAGGTGAGGAGCAAAAATCAAATCTACTAACTCAGTTGATAATGGCCCTACTGGTTGTTGTGAGATGCAGGTCGTTAAAATGATAGGAAGAAGGGCCGAGCCCGTGGCGCACTCGGGAGAGTGCGGCACTGGGAGTGCAGCAGCGCTCCCGCTGCGGGTTCGGATCCTATATAGGGATGGCCGGTGCGCTCACAGTGCTCACTGGCTGAGCAAGGTGTGGCCAGTCTCAAAAAGGACAAAAAAAAAAAAATAGGAAGAAGAGTTTGAACTGGGGATTATGAAACATCACAAGGTAAGAAAGGATTATTCTGTGACTTACATGCAATTTAGTTATAATAGATCATTTTGATTTAGGCTGGAAGAATCTATTGCCTGGCTCTAATGATGTCAGTAGGCTTCATATTGTCCACAAAATCTCCTAAGATTTATCAGACCTTGCTTACTTGACCTCTAGTTATCCTTTAGCACTGTTGCCCTCTCCATCCTTTTTGAAACGCTGTCTTCCTCTGGCTGTCCCAGCACGACACTTTGTGACTCTCCTCCAGCCTACTTGCCCTTCCTCTTTGGCAGCGGCCTCCTCTCCCTTGCCATGATTTATTAGAGTTCCATGAGGCTCAGTCCCTGAGCATCTTGCCCCCTTAATCCATACACTCTCCTGGTACCTCCATTCACACCCATGTGATCGACCATAATATGCTAGTTACTGCCAAGCTCCTTCCAAATCCATCTGTCCTTCTGTTCACCTGACACCATCACAGGATATTTCAAAGGCACTTCAAACCAAAACAACTCACCTCAGATGTGGATGACGTTCTTAGTTCTGTATTTCAGTGAATGGCACCACCCCACCCTCTATGTAGTTGCAGAGGCTGAAAGCTATGAGTCGTTCTGGACACCTCATCTTCCTCACTCCCCTGTAGTCCATAATCATTTTCGTGGGCTAAATATTTTTCAGTTCTTCTCCACAATTCCACCATCACCACTCTAGTTCAGATTACCCTTATCTGTCCAATAACTTCCCAAACAATCCCAAAAACTTCCCAAACTTTCCACATGTATACTCGCTCTTCTTTCATTCTTTCATACTGTAGCCAAGAGGATCTTTGCAAAATGCACATCTGATAATGTGGCTCCCTCTCCACACCTCCTTCTTAAAATTCTTACTTGCCTCCCTTGGCCCGAATGCCCACGTGGTATGGTCTCTGCCCACTTCTGTCTGATCTCACTCCACTCTCCTCTTTACACTCTTTACTCTTTACAAGTCACTGAATTCTTCTAGTTTCTCAAACTGTACCTATTGTCACCCCCTATACCAACTCATCACTTCCTCAGGGAAGCTTTCCCTGAATGCCCTGAATGCCCAGGGCCTCCTACAATGAGCTCTTCTTATAACATTGTGCATCTGTACTTAATTGCACTCACCACTATTTTAAATTGTAGGCTTTTGGGGTAATTATCTGGCTAGTGTCTAGCTCTTGCAGTGGACTGGTAGCTCCATGAGAGTGAGAACCATGTCACTTTGCTCATTATTTTATGTCCAGTACGTTACACAGGCCTGGCTTATAGTAGACATTTAATATATTTTCAAAGAAGCATAAAAGGAGTAAGTGAGTTTTAGGAGTGTGATATTATGATATTTACATGTTGGTTTTCATCCACAGTTCCTGGCTCATGCTGCTCTATGACCTTCTGCTGCCCTTCTTTCACCTGCTCCTTTTTCTCCCCAAGGCAAGAACTTCTCTGACCTACCTTATCTGATTATAGGTCATAAGACCCCCATTCCAAAAGGGGTCCTTCCCCCACCTCGGGAGGAAGGAATGCTACAGAGAGGCCAAGAAGAATCTGGACAAACACCTTGCTGGGTTTCCCCACCCAGTCTGTTAATGTGGATCATACCCTTTTTGTCTGATCGCGTTTCCGCATGGTTGTCCATGCTTCACAGGGTTCAGAGGCTTACGGATAGCGGAACAAGTGTAGGTTCCTGAGGGTGGCGTGCCTGGGGAGGGCGTGGGAGCTCCATACCCCTTCTCCGATCCCTCACCCTGTGCATCTCTCCATCTGTATCCTTTGTGATATCCTTGATAATAAACAGGCAAATGTTAAATACTTGTTTCCCTGAGTTCTGTGAGCCGCTCAAGCAAATTAATTGAGCCTAAAGAGGAAAGAGGGGATTATGGGAACTTGATTTATAGCTGGTCAGTCAGAAGTTCCAGGGGCCTGAACTTGTAACTGGCGTCTGAAGTGAGGGCAGTCTTGGGGACTGAGCCCTCACCCTGTGAAATCTGACACTGTCTCCAGGTAGATAGTGTCGGAATTAAATCGAATTAGAGGACACCAAGGTGGTGTTTGCTGATTGACTGCTTGGTGTGGGGGGTGCGGGAGGGAACCCACACATTTGGTCACAGAAGTCTTCTGTGTTGATTATTGTGGTGTAAGAGAATAGAAAAAACTGTTTGTTTTTTCCACTCGGAGGAGCCAACCCGGTTATGCTCTTTCTCACCTTATCCTAGAACAAGGGTTGGCAGACTATGGCTTGAGAGCCAAATCCAGCCCTTCTTCTAGTTTTGTAAATAAAGTTTTATTGTAATTCAGTTATACCCATTCATTTATAAACTGTCTGCAGCTGCTTTCCCACTATCGAGGCAGAGATGAGTAGTTGCAACAGAGTCACAGTGACCCACAAAATACTTACTATCCAGCCCCTTACAGAAAACGTGCCAACTTCTACTCTAGAGTCCTGTGAGCTCAAATTAAAAAAAAAAAAAATAGGTTCTATGAATGGAAACAATACTATCAAGCTAACTTTTGCCTCTTTTTTTAGGTATTTGAAATGATCATTAATCCTGGAGATAATGTCCTCCTAAGTGAACCTGTTTATTCAGGAACACTTCACATTGTGAGTACATATTTTTACAATTCTCATAATAAATAAGAAGAAACCATTGCAACTTTAGAATCATCTGTCCAATGGGGCTGCCCATTAGCTCAGTTGGTTAGAGTGTGGTGTTGTAACACCAAGGTCAAGTGTTCGGATCCCCTTACTGGCCAGCCACAAAAACAAACAAACATTGGCTTTAAAAAAACAAAGAAAGAAAGAAGAATTATCTGTCCACTGAAAAAAAAATAGCATTTTTGATCTATAAACAGAGGATCTTAAATGATATATGCAACATATGTTAAACATACCCTCTGCTTTATAAATTTCTTTAAAATCCAAATGTATATGTGCTAAAATTAGGTTGTGCAAAATCATATCCAATTTTCTGAATATTTCACTTGAAATGTGACTCAAACTACAAAAACTTACTTTTTCATTGTCATGTTTTATGACCATATGCCTAAGTATAACCATGGTATGGGTCAATTTAATATATCTCTAAACTAACATGGTATAATTACGGATTTCTACTCCAGTGTTAAATCAATGACACTATAATATCCAGAATGGGGAAGCTGATCATCTGACTCTGCTGCGCACTGGCCAGAACACACCACTGAGAATTATATTTGTTTGGGGCACACTGTGATAGAAATATCCACAAACTGGAGCACATTCAGTCAAAGTGAATAGGGAATTGGAAAGCACCGCGTATGATGAATGGTTAGAGGAACTGCAGCTGCTTTATCCAAAAAGAGAAGATTCAACAGAGACATGAGGATTGTTCTCAAATATACAAAAGTTAACCATGTGGCAGAAGAATTAGATTTATTTGTGCATGTCCTTAGGTTGACAAAACTGAAACCAAAGAATGGTAACTACAGGGAAACAATTTCAACTCAGTATAAGAACTTTCTAACCATTGGCCACACCTAACTGTCTAAGGAGGAAAAGCACTGCCTGTCACTGCAGGTGCTCAAAGTTACTCTCGATCACCATCGAACACAAATATTGTAAAAGTAATTTTAGCTTACTGTAGAGGAATTGAATGAGATGACCTTTATGCTGTATTGATTCTAACTTCATGGATTCTTTTTTTTCTTTTTTCCAAATTTAATGTTATTTTTGTAGAAATCAATATATAAAGCAATATATAAAATAATACCATTTATAATAGCATCCAAAAGAATAAAATACCTAGGAATAAATCTTTAAAAGGAGGTGAAAGACTCGTACATTAAAAACTGTAAAACCTTGATTAAAGAAGACCTAAATAAGTGGAAAGATATCCCCAGTTCATGCTTTGGAAGACTTAAAATTGTTAAGATGTCTATATTACCCAAAGAAACCTACAGATTCAATGTAATCCCTATCAAAATTCCCACAGACTTTTCTGCAGAAATAGAAAAGCTGATCCTCAAGATCATGTGGGATTTTAGGGAGTTGTAAGATGGCCAAAACAATCTTGAAAATGAAGAGCAAATTTGGAGGACTCACACTTCCCAATTTTGAAACCTACTACAAAAGCTACAATAATCAGAATAGTATAGTACTGGCATATGGATAGACATATAGACTAATGGAGCAGAACAGAGAATCCAGAAATAAACCCTAAATACAATTGATTTCGGCAAGGTGCCAAGACCATTCAAACGGTGCTGGGACAACTGGATTTCCACATAAGCAAAAGAAAGAAATTGGACCATTACCTCACTCCATATAAAAATTTAACACAAAGTGGACCAAACACCTAAATGTAAGAGCTAAAACTATAAACTTTTAGGAGAAAAAACAAAAGGGCAAATCCTCATGACCTTAGCTTTGGCAATGGATTCTTTTAGATACGATACCAAAAACACAAGCATCAACAACAGTGACAATAGAAATAGATAAACTGAGGGCTGGCTGGTTAGCTCAGTTGGTTAGAGCATAGCCTTATAACACCAAGGTCATGGGTTCGGATCCTCTTACCAGACAGTGTCCCCAAATAAATAAATAAAGATTATTCTTTTAAAAAAAAATAGATAAATTAGACTTCAGAATTAAAAATCTTTGTATGTCAAAAAATGTTATTAGGAAAGTGAAATAACAGCCTACAGAATGGTAGAAACTATTTACAAATCATAAATCGGATAAGGGTTTAATATTCCAAATATATAAAGAACTCCTACAACTTGACAACAAAAAGACAAACAGCCCAATTAAAAAGTGCACTAAAGGGCCAGCCCGTGGCTCACTCGGGAGAGTGTGGTGCCGATAACACCAAGGCCGTGGGTTCGGATCCCATATAGGGATGGCTGGTTAGGTCACTGGCTGAGCGTGGTGCTGACGACACCAAGTCAAGGGTTAAGATCCCCTTACCGGTCATCTTTTAAAAAATAAAAATAAAAATAAATAAATAAATAAAAAGTGCACTAAAGTCTTGAATAGCCATTTCTCCAAAGAAGATATGCAGATGTCCAATAAGCCCATGAGAAGATGCTCAACATTATTAGTCATTAGAGAAATGCAAATCAAAACCACAGTGAGATACTACTTCACACCTATTAGGATGGCTAATATCAAAGACAAAAACAAAATAATAAGTATTAGGGAATATGTGAAGAAATTAGAACCCTTGTACGTTCCTGGTAGAAATATAAAATGGTGCAGCCCCTATGGAAAACAGTTTGTCCATTTCTCAAAAAGTTTAAAATAGAATTTCCATGTGACCCACAATTCTACCCCTAAGTATATGCCCAAAAAGAATTAAAAACTAGGGCTGAACTGTTAGCTCAGTTGGTTAGCATGTGGTGTTATAACACCAAGGTCAAGGGTGCAGATCCCTGTATCTACCAGCTGCCGAAAAATAAAAAAATTAAAATTTGTCAAAAATGGAGTCTGGATTATTCCCACTTCATACATAATAATTCGTGATTATTCCCACTAGATCTGACTACTAAAAATACTGTTTGCTTTTCTTGTGCATTTTTTCCCAAGGATCCTCACTAAATGACTGCTATTTACTAAGTTCCAATTTTTTTTTCTTCACGTTCATCCATGAATAAGATTGCACAAGATTTTTATAAAACTATCTCTATAAGGAATGCCAAAATGTGCCAATTCAGCCTTAGCAATTGGTAAAATACTGAAATACTTCTACACTGATTGGCAAGCCACTCATCCCCTAAAGTGCCCCAACAGCACCCTGGCTTCCCTGGCCCCTCACCTAGGACCACCCTGAACTTCCCATGATAGAAAGTTAATGCTGGCATAGCAGGGGCCCTCCTGGACCCCATTCCAGCCCACACCTGTATCTGATGTGCCCATGCTAAATAAACCACTTGCTAATTTTTTTTTTTTTTTTTTAAAGATGACCGGTAAGGGGATCTTAACCCTTGGCTTGGTGTTGTCAGCACCACGCTCAGCCAGTGAGCTAACCGGCCATCCCTATATGGGATCCGAACCCAGGGCCTTGGTGTTATCAGCACTGCACTCTCCCAAGTGAGCCACAGGCCAGCCCCACTTGCTAAATATTTTAAATATCACCCTTGTTTGCAACTAGTTTATATATAAGCACAACAGATGCTTTGTGTGATTCACTTACACTGTCAAAAAACATTCATTAATAAACACCTACTTTATGAATCAGTTCTAATTCTAATTATAAAGATAATTCAGTCAGAAGAGTCTAGGTTATGCTATGGAACAAGTGGCCCCGATGTCTCCGTGGCTTACAGCCACTGCAAAGGTTCATTTCTCTCTCATGCTATGTATCCACCACAAGACCGCTGCAGCTCTGTTCCATCACATCTTCATTTCAGCCCCACGCTGACAGAAGCAGCCTCTGTCTGGAACAATGCCAATCCCAGAGCAGAGGGAGAAGAGTCACAGAGAACCCTAAGCTACATTCTAGTGCTTCTGCCTGGAAGGAACACACATCATTACTGCTCACAGTTTATTGGCTACAGCAAGACACATGGCCAAGCCCAACATAAGTGGTGCAAGAAGTATAATCCTTCTCCTGAGAAGGGACAGCAGATATTTTGGGACAATAATGGAATCAACCCCAGGGGAACAATAGAATTAAAATATACAATCTCAACCCTCAGAAGATTATAACTGAGGTTTATAGGCTTACGGATATAAATGGGAACATTCCTGGCTAGTATAAAAATAAAAAATAAATAAAACAATGGCACTTACATTTTGTCACCATGTCTAACTCTTGGGCTTTTTTTTTGTGCTCATTAGCTACAACCGCTGGGCTGCAACATTATTAATGTTTCCAGTGATGAATATGGGATTATTCCAGACTCCCTCAAAGAAGTACTTTCCAGATGGAAACCAGAAGATGCAAAGGATTCCAAGAAAAACACCCCCAAATTACTTTATACTGTCCCAACTGGAAACAACCCTACTGGAAGCACCTTAAGAAGTGACCGAAAAAAGGAAATCTATGAGGTATTTTAAAGAATGTGTTAATGTAGTTATGTCCCTGCTTCTTCTTGACTTTTTAGAAGTATACTGTGCAAGTTCCCTTTCTTATTAGCCTTTTGCTTTCAAGGAAGATAATTTTTAATAAAAGGGAGTTGTCTATACCAAGGGTCCTAATAAATTTAGACACAATATGTGTCTACTTCCATTGTTAATTGTAAGATTTTTCTTTTTTCTTAGTTGATATTTTGATACAAAAGAAATAATATTCTTGGTCTGATGTTAAATTTTATATGATTCTTTCTTTAATATTTGACTCCAAGTTTCATTTTCATTATTTTATATTTGTGTTAACTTGTGTATTCTACTTCCTACTCCTTATCATTTCAGGTTACAAAGAATTCTTTAAAAATAAGAGGCATGCTCCTGTTTTATAAAATCTCTTTTAGGTACCTGTGATGCCAAGCTGTTCACTATAAACATTTCTTTTAAGTATCAAACATATATTGAGCTATACAGAAATCTTTGAAATATAAGAAATAATATGCCTTTTGTAAAGTCTCTTTTATGTACCTGAGTGTGCTCTCTAACGTTTCACTACAAATAGCTTTTTAAAATAAGTATCAAGTCCCTGTGAATGTGTTTAATCATGTGCAGTGGAATCATAAGAAAGATTTCAACCAGTTCCTTTTACTTAGAAAATATACGTAGTAGTCTCCCCTTGTCCGCGGTTTCGCTTTCTGCGAGTCAAGTTACTAGCGGTTAACCACAATCAGGAATATCGTCATGGCTCATCATGACTCAGTGATCCAGGATCACTTAAAGCAAATGATCATCCTTCTGATCTATCATCAGAAGTCAGCAGTAGCCTAACGCTATGACACACGCCTATGTCATCCACCTCCCTTCATCTCATCACGTGGGCATCGTGTCATCTCACATCATCACAGAAGGATGAGTACAACAGAATACTTTGAGAGGGAGGGAGACCATGCTGTATTACAGTATGTTGTTATAATAGTTCTATTTTATTATTAGTTGTTATTGTTAATTTCTTACTGTGCCTAATTTATAAATGAAACTTTATCATAGGCATGTACATCTAGGAAGAAACAGTATGTATAGGGTTCAATACCATCCGCAGTTCCAGGCATCCAGTGGATGTTTTGGAGCATATCCCCCACGGATAAGGGGGGATTGCTGTACGTTTAAAATACTGTCTTTTTCTTTTTCTGTATGCCCTCCCTGGCTCTGTCCTGAGTTCTTCTCTACTCTGTTCACATACTGGCCCCCAGACAGCCTCATCCAGTTCCATGGCTATAAATTCCAGTCTGTATATGATGACTGCCTGACCTCTTCCCTGAACGCCAGCCTTTTGTATCCAACTTTCAACTTGGTATCTCCATGTAGATGTCCAATAGGCATTTCAAACTCAGCATGATCAAAATAGAACTCCTGATTTTCCCCCGCCCCCGCCCCAAGCCCCTCATCCAGAGCCCCTCACATTCTCCATCCCCATAAGCAGCATGACCATGCAATTACCCTTTATTCCTCTTTCCCTTCTCCCCGGCCCTGCCCCCGCCATAGCTAGTCCATCCTGCGGACTCCACCACACGTTTATCCAAATCCATCCATTTTTCTCCACTACCTTTCCAATCCACATCTTCTAAGACACTGCTTGCCCTCACTGGGCTACCACAAGGACTTCTTCACTGCACCCTGCTGCGGGTCACTCTTGGTCTCCAAGCAGTCTTTCCTCACACAGCAGCCAGTCACATGCCTCCCCTCCAGAGATATACATGTAAAGCTGGTCTCATGGTTCTCCTGGTACAATCCTCCAGTGGCTTGCCCTTTCAGTTAAAATAGAACCCAAATTCCTATATTTGCCTTGCAAAGA
Source organism: Galeopterus variegatus (assembly GCF_000696425.1). NCBI lineage: Eukaryota > Metazoa > Chordata > Mammalia > Dermoptera > Cynocephalidae > Galeopterus > Galeopterus variegatus. The sequence continues at coordinate 229,078 of NW_007727820.1, read as the reverse complement.
GATGTGACGTGGTCAGTCAGTTCTTAAGCCATATCTCTTATCCTCCTTGCTGCAGCCACACAGGCCTTCTTTCTATCTCTTAAACATGCCAAGTTTTTTCTCACCCAAGGGCCTTTACCCTCACTCATGCCTCGGTCTAGAATCTTCTTCTCTGGTATTTGCAAAACTGACTTCTTCCTGTCATTCTGAGCTCTAGTGTTACCTTGTCAGGAAGGGCTTCCCAATGATTCCAATTGAAATAACTACCCTATCATTCGCTTTCTCAAATGTCACCTGCTTTAATGCCCTGCCTGGCACTTTGAAACTATCCATCTAATAATTCCTTCTTTCCATTATCCACTGGCTTGTATCTATTCTGTCTCTTCCTCTAGAATGTAAGTTCCTTGAGAATAAGAGCATTTAGTGCCTTGTTCATCTCTTTATCCTCACTGTCTAATACCATAGACACTCAATAGCTTCTTGAATGAATGAATGAGCACAAAGAATTATGATTCCAAATGATTTTAATTTTAGATAGCTCTTAAATAAAAATATTACTTTAACCTATTTTTAGCTTGCAAGAAAATATGATTTCCTCATAATAGAAGATGACCCTTACTATTTCCTCCAGTATGGCAAGGTAAGTGACAATGCGAACTTATTTCACTATTAGAAGATAAGTTGTTATAAGTCAGAGCACTGCATTTGATATTTGGCTGGCTGCTGACTCAGTGCTAATTCACTTTTACACTGCAATTAAATGAATTATTATTAATTTGCTGCCACTTCAATTTTCAGTCTTCCACTTTTATCATGGGATTACTACTTTCATTTTTTGTATTACTGCTCTTGCCAGAAATTACTTACCTTCAAAATAGCAGCTGTCTTTCTGCCCATGCATTTGGGCAAACAGAGGGAGTCAGGGCTGAGGGTCTTCTTGAACTCTAGATCCTAGTTCACAGTTCCTTAAGCATCATACCAGGGATGAGAAGTGGGTTTCATCTTGGATGTCAACTTCAGTCCCTTGGTAGTGGCTGACTGGATGACATCAGAGAAGGATCAGGAAGTTGTGTTCAAGCTGAAGGAGATAAAGGGTTGTGCTCAATTCGTGATGCCTGTTACGGGCACAGGAGAAGGTGTTACAGGCAGGCATGCCACATATTTGCCATCCCTGTCATTTATGTCCTGAATCTTATCTGCAGAATAATGGGCTTTTAGATTCATTCTGACTATAGCTGTATGCTACTTTTCATGATTACTCTTTTCTAATAGACAATAGTAGTGATAGAGACAACCAGTTCCTGACTTCTCAAAATCCAACACTTTCTTTGCTCTCAGGGCTGCAAAAAAACATATACTTAAATTCAGCTCTCTCTTTAAACATACTGAGAAGAAATAAAAACTCTTGATTTCTCTCTAGAATTTGCCAGAACATCACTTCTGCCTGCCTACCTTCCACCCTCAGCCTGGCCATGGCCCCCGTTTCTCATTTATACCTATTTTTGAAGTACAAAGTCAATATTTCATACTGACTACATTTATCATCTTCGTTCTCATCTTTTTTATCTTTCTAGTTGGTTCTAAGGATCAACATTTTCTCTCTAAACAGCCCTGAATGCTCTGGCCCTTGTCATTTTGATCTTGTCCAAACTAGTTTTTCTTAAGTCCTTCCTCTAAATCTGTTTATCCTGAATTTCAACCATTGGGCAGGGAAGGCCTGTTAGAGATTTCCTGAAATTCGTAATAATGGCATTGCTATGGGTCACCTGTGTTCCCCAAATGCTCATGTACTGGAAACTGTTAAGAGGGTGGGAAATCCAATTATGATATTTGAAAGGTGAGGCCTTGAGAGTTGATTGGATCATGAGGACTGTGCCCTCATGAATGGACTAATCCATTCATGAAGTAATGAGTTATCATGGGTGCAGTTCTGATGGCTTTATAAAGAGAGCGAGTGAGAAGGGTAGCATTCTTGCTCAGCCCATTGTCACCATGTGACACCCTGGTCACCATGGCACCTGTAGAGGGTTCCCATCCAGATGAAAGCCCTAACCAGATGTGTTTCCTAGACCTTGGACTTCCCAGCCTCCAAACTATAAGAAATAAATTTAATTTCTTATAAATTACCCAGTTTCACGTATTCTGTTATAAGCAACAGAAACGGACTAATACAGGTATCTTGGGCAAATAAGGAAGCCCTTGTGTGTGTTTTTGACAGAAAAACCATGAAGACAGTCAGATGCTAGTAATAAAAGAACACACATCTCTGTTTCTTATTCCATGTTAAAGGGTTGAGATAAAGGTAAGTGATACTTGTGCTATTTGTTATCTAATTCCATGCCCTCTGCACTCTATGCAACATAATCATACAGTGAATAACAGAGCTCTCAAGCCAACAGTTTTTTGATTTTTGTTTTTTTCGTTTTAAGTCCCGGCCACCAACATTTCTTTCTATGGATGTTGATGGGCGTGTGATCAGAACTGACAGTTTTTCGAAAGTCATCTCCTCTGGGTAAGGCCTTCTGTCTCTAACTTGAGGGTAAATCTAAAAGAGCCAGAGACTGCACATCAGTATCTTTTAGTCCACACAATTTTTTTCGTTTAAGGTACTTGTATTCCACTTGCCTTAAAACACAAGTTTCATTGTTATTACTCACACAGGCCTTTACTCATCTCCAGTAGTCAAAGATACTTGGCCATTAATCTAAAGTTGTAGTGGGACTGGTCAGGTTTTGGTATCATTACAAAAGAGTACATTTGGAAATACTTGGTTATACTTGCATTTATTTTAAATGCACCCTTAAATTTAAATTTGTATTTGAAATGAGAAGTACTTAGTTTTATTAGAATGCTTTGATTCTCTAGGTCCATTTGTCCCCAGGTCACAACTCTCTTCCTAATGAAAAATCAGTAAAATGATATGTATTAATTGTTCATATGGGAATGGTATCATGCCTTTTCTCTTTTTGTGTAGATTGAGAATAGGGTTTATAACTGGTCCACAACCCTTGATAGAGAGAGTTGTTTTACACATACAAGTTTCATCACTGCAACCCAGTACTTTTAACCAGGTAAGGACAATTCAGGATACAGGATTTTTTTTTTTAATTAGATCAGAACAGAAAATAGATGATAAGGAGCAAAAATTCCAAACCTGTTTAGTGACTCATTATTTGCCTTCCTTGCACATGTGCCAACCTCTCCTGGACACATTGGTTAGAATGCATTTTAATTAAAATAAAGTAAAATTAATTTTGGAGAATGTATAAATGCCCTGACAAGCTTTGAGAAATTATTGGATCCATCCCTAAATACAACCTTGAGAATTGCTACTTAAGAATTCAAAATGAATAGAAAAGTTTGTACAGAATAGGATGTTTATTTGACATTGTACATTCCATAAAGTGCAGATGTCCCTATGTTTTACCAAGTTGCAGGCTTTTTTCCATATTTTTGTATCTGTTATCAACAGAAGTTCACTATTCATTTACAATATTTAAAACTTCCATTTTAGGTAGGAAATCTCCAAATACATTACATAACCTTATCTACTACGTATTTTTTTTAAATCTTTTGAGAGGCAGGACGGTATGTCAGTTAATAGCATGGATCTGGAGCTGGATAGTCTGACTCTGAATCTGGGCTCTGTGACTAGCTGTTGACTTAAAGTTAGCAGGAAAGTTAACTTAAACCTTGTGCCTCAATTTCCTCATCAGTAAAATAGAAATTTATGATGATCGAATTAGCTAAAATATATTAATATGTTACAATAGTGCCTGGCACATAACAAGAATTATATAAATATTTGTTATTTTTACTGTTGTTGTCATTATTTAACATTTACTATAAATCACTAACTATATAAGCCAGGTTCAGCTTGTTATATCTTCTTATGGTTGTTTACATGTAAATCAAGAGTGATTTGCTTTCACATTTGACCAAAGAACACATTTTTAGGAGATGAACTATGACATTTCTTATTGTTTCATCTCTTTTAGTTTATGATATTACAGCTTCTACAACAGTGGGGAGAAGAGGGCTTCCTGGCTCATGTTAACAGGTATTGAATCATTTGTTAAAATGTTTATAAACTAAATGGGAGCCCAGTGGATATTATATTATAGAGCACCCAGAGAGTTGATTCATTATTCTTCCTTCGTAATCGTAAGATAAACCACAGGAGCAGTCTATTAGAATTGGAAAGTCTACTAGTTCTATTAGATCAGCTAGAAAGTCTTCTAGGAGCATCTAAGGTGTGGTTTAAAAGCAGCATCCACACACACCTAAGGTAATCTAAAATTCCCACCAGTTTAGGATTCACTTATTTAACTGATTTAAAGGGTAAAGTATTCATACACATAAATATTTTATTTAATGATCAATTAACTGTGAGGACACATGACACAGGAATTGGCTTAAGTATAGATAAGTGAAAACATAATTTGCCTAAACAATCAGTATATTGGTTAAAGTTATTAATTACTCTAGTTATATAAATGTGGTACTCGTAGGCAATTTAGAAATAAGGAGAAACAGGGTATCTTCATTCCCAGACCATTGATTCATCATTTCAATATTATTTTCTTGATCCTGAGCATTCTCCTACCCTGCAAATGATCATCATTATTTCAGACAACGAAAGATTGGTGCTGCTACCTCTGCTACTTCTAAGTTCCATGTTTTACATAGAAATAGACTTTGCTTTATTAATTTTCATTTTCGGATTATTCCACAATAAAGGAAAAAAACACAACGGTAAAAAGTTTATCACCAGACAAGTCAAACAAGTATGCTCAATATTTTAATCAAAATAGAAAACAAATTCTTATAGCCTGAACTCCAGACTCTTTTTCTTCCTGCAATCAGTGTTCTGAACACATCCTTTTCGTTGTTTTCTTATTTTAGAGTTATTGATTTCTATAGGAAACAGAAGGATGCAATGCTGGCAGCTGCAGACAAGTGGTTAGGTGGTGAGTGAAACGTGCAACCGCCCTTGTGATAAACAGTCACACCAGTGTGAGTGGGTGATAAACACCACATTGTATTAGAAATCCTGACGGAAAAGAAACCGCAGTCCAGGAGTACTCTTGCCAAGGAAATGTTACCGTATAAATTATCTCAGTAGTGACATTCTACAACCCAGGCACAGTTCTACCAATCTCTACTTTACCCGTCTGGGGCAAAGAATTTCTGATTTAAAAAAAAAAAAATAGTCTAAAAATCAATGAGAATAACTTACTGAAAGCTAAATAATGTCTAGATTCAAAAAATTTTAGTTATTTTTAAATGTGGCTCCAGATAGAAGAGGAATTGTCACACTCCTTTTCTAACTAAACTATACAAAGACAAAATAGTGCAATCTAAGGGAGATCTCTCGTTACAAATTATTTGCCTTCTAATCATTAACTTCATTTAACTGTCTAACATTATCTGTGGCTAATACGTGTTTTAGATTTATTTTTCCATTATAGAAGAAAATCAAATGAATTACATGGCTTTAATTATACTATTTAAAATGCCTTTATATCAATTCCTTATTTCATTCATAGGTCGTTCTTTATGAAGTCTTGATAAAAATAGAATTACAGTATTATCTTTTTAAAAATAAGAGTACCATTCTGCAACTTTGCATAGTAGTGCTAAAGAAAAAATTTTAATCAACAGCAAGTTTGTCTTAAAAAAAGTTAGTAATTAAAATCAAAATAATTATCCTTTCTTCTTGATTTCTCTATCCTAATACTCAATGAAACATAAAGCCTACAAATGCCTCTGGAATTCTTGAATTTTAAGCACTTCCTTTCATAATTAATTACATTCTGATAAGAACTCTAATCCCCTGGGCTTCTAAACTATTACATAAATGATAGGACTTATTAAAATGCTTGAATTGAAACAGCCGTATTTGTCCTAAGTACGGTTCTAATTCCATGAAGGAGAGAGAGGCCCTAGACCTGCACCACTGGAGACTGCCATTGTAGATACTGCGCACGTGGCTATTATTCAGTCTTCCTTTCACCCCTCCCTCACCCACACTTGACTCTGAAATAAAACCCAGGACATCAATTTTCAGGACTTATTAAGTTATATTTGTAAAAATGCTATCCCTGAAGGAACTTACAAACACTAGTTTATAGTTACTGCACTTAGGCCATTTAACCATATGTTTGATATAATCGAAAAACTCCTTCCTTTGGAAAACATTTATTCTCTTGTTTGTAGATTTGGCAGAATGGCATGTTCCTACTGCTGGAATGTTTCTATGGGTTAAAATTAAAGGCGTGCATGATATAAAACAACTGGTTGGAAAAGAAGACTTTAAGAAAGAGGTAAAACTGGGGGAAGGGGTGCTAAAGAAAAGTAATGCTTTTTCTGTAAAGTAATTTTTTACTTGAATAAAAGTAGAAAGATGTTTTTTGTTGCTTGCCACCCAACTCATAATGTTCTAATAATAGATATGTTATCTCATTATTAAAATCGTAACAGGCTTTTAAGTTATGTAATTATCCAGCTGGTCTAAATTATTGGAAATCTAGTCATTGATCTCAGCTACTGGTTAGCTTAGTGGATAGAGACATCTCTGGAGCCACACTCCTTGAGTTTGAATCCCAGTTCCACCCCTTAATGAATGTGTGGCATTAGATAAATTACTCTCTCTGTGCTTCCTCTGTAAGATAGAGATAAGAATCCCCCCTCAGAGGGATGCTATGATGATAAATGAATTAATATGTGTAAAGCACTTAGGCTAATACTTGCATGTGATAAATGCTCAGTAAGTATTAGCCATTAGTATTGAAAACACAGGGACATTTTTCCTGATAATGGAAGTAAAGTCTACTCATGGTAGGAAATTTGTAAAATGCATAAAAGCATAATGAAAACTTTTAAAATAGCCCATAATTTCACCACCCAGATTTTGTGACCATTTATGGTGTATTTTCTAAATTATATATATTCTAGTATTTTGGCTGTGCAATTATTTTGCATGGTTAAAATTACACAGAAAAGTTTGTAGCCTGATTTTTTCACTTAAAATTAGCTCATGAAAATGTCTTCTAGGTTGCTGGGTTGTTGGGGTTTTTTCCTCCTTTAATACTTAAATCATTAAGTCTACTTAGATTTCATTTGGGAGCATTGATTAAGCTGAAAATTCTAAATATTTTTCTGTGTAGCTTTCCAATTTACCAAATAAATTATCCCTTTTCCATTAATTGATTGCATTATTATGTTTGCAAACCTTTTGTAATCACTGAGTTCTGTTTCTAGAGTCACTTTTGTCTTGAAGCAATAAGTACAAAGGAATAGATTGGGTTGACGACAGCAAAGTACCATGCTCATGCATAAGAGACAAGGTACTCTAGCAGTTAGATCTAAAGACACATGGCCTGGACTTCAGTCTTAGCTCCAGTGTCTTGGAAAAGTCATTATCCTTTCTAACCATCTTACTTGAGGGCCAGACTCATGCTTAATTAATTGTTATAATCCTAGTAACAGCATGTAGTAGGTACTAAATATTTAACTGATTTATTTCAAATAAACGCATTTTAGTATACTAAATCAATTTGATGGGGCCGGCCCGTGGCTCACTCGGGAGAGTGTGGTGCTGATAACACCAAGGCGCCGGGTTCGGATCCCATATAGGGATGGCCGGTTCGCTCACTGGCTGAGCGTGGTGCTGACAACACCAAGTCAAGGGTTAAGATCCCCTTACCGGTCATCTTTAAAAAAAAAAAAAAAATCAATTTGTTGTTTTCTTTGCTTTTCTGTCAATGCCATTATCAAATACATTTAGTAAATAGTTGCTTGTGTGCCTCTCTGAACTAGGTGCTATGGATATAGACTTCGTGTTTCACTGCACTTTTTTCAGTCCTCCTCATTTATTCCCTATATTTTGCTGCATGTTCCTTTACCTTTTCTAAATAATCTCCAACTTTATCACCACCGCCTTAGCCCAGAGTTTGGTCATCTTGCAAAGAGATTATTACCACTCCCTCCTTCTCTTACAGATCCTTGCTTCTAGTACAACTCAAAACTTTTCCACTATATTGGAGAAAATGATGGCTTTCATTTTATTGTTAATTAGGACAAAGAAACCCATATTCTGCTTGAAATCTTTTCCCCAGAGCACCCCAGATCATTTCACTCCCAACTCATCTTGCTTTAGCAGACAGTGCCCAGATTTATACCATGTAGCAACAAGCAGTTACTTAATTCTTTTGAAGATCATGATTGTACTAGTTAATGCTAATTGCTATAAAAGATAAACTCCAAAATCTCAAAGACGTAACACAATAGAAGCTTATTTCTGACTCACATGAAATTCAAAGATGTGATCTGCCCACACCTCTGCTCCAACAGTGATTCCGGGACACTGGCTTTTTCTGTCTTGTTGCTCTTCAGTCTTCAACACATGGAGTTCGAAGATCGCTACGAAACGGAAAGAGCATGGTGGATCACACATGGGAAGATGCGTATGAGCCAGTCCTTGAAGTAGCATATATGACTTTGGCTCACATCCATTGTTTAGGATTCACTCACACGGCCACACAAAACTGGAAAGAGGCCAGGCAGTAAAGTGTATTTGTATGCCCAAGAGGAAGAGGAAATGGAGTTGACAATCAGTGAGCTGTCTCTGCCATAGTCCCAGTGATAGCAGTGTTCACACCACTCCATCTACGCACACATACTTAACATTTTTATTCCTTTACTTTATATATTAAATTTTCTACCTCCCTTCAGTTCTTTGCACCAATTTTCTTCCCATTTCAGGGCCTTTATGCTGTGTGTCTTCTCCCTGAAATACTGTTCCCCTCTTTTTGCCTGGCCAACACCTACCTTTCAGGCCCCTGTTTAAAAGTCCCTTCAAATTTGATAACTTAAAAATGGTATCTTATTGTTTGGGTTTATATTACTTTTCTAGTTAGGCCCAACATTCATTGGTATTTATTACTGTCTTTATTTCTTTAGTAAGTTGTCCTTTGTACATTAAAGCTAGAATTTTAGCTTTTCCCCTCTGTTTCTGTGCATTCTTTATATAGAGAGAAGAGATAGCATTTGCCATATTTAATGTAAATATTTGTTCCAGTTTGTATGTGTTTTGTTATTGCATGACATGCACATTTTTCTTTTTTTTTTTTTTTTACATTTTTCTATAAATTGTTTTTTCTCTCGTGATTTCTTTAACTGTTTAAACTTAAAACGTTCCTTCTCACACTGAGATTAGGTTATTTCTGTATTCTTTTAATTTTTCTTAACAGTACATCACTTATTTTCCACAAACTCTCTTAGATATTAATGTTTCCTGGAAACGATTTCCAAATCGATAGCTCAATTCCTAGCTCCTACTTGAGAATGTCCTTCTCTTCAGCTTCGCCAGAACAGATGGATGTGGTGAGTACAATACTCTTTTCCAAGTAACACTAGCTGTCAGTTCTTTTTTCTATTTTTAATGCATGTGTTTACTTTGTTAAAATATTACTTAATGTCTTCTTGGGTTTCTAAAACCCAGATGTTAGCTGACTAGTCAAGAACTACCAGTGAAAGACTTATTTTATTTTGTTGACAGACCTCTATAGACAAATGAGACTAAGTTGGAGTTAAAATTTGTTGTCTTTATGAATAATTTTTCAGAATTTACTGACAGTGTTGGGAAATTACCAACATGTTATGAAGAAAACCTCTTTTCTTCCTTCATAGTATTAACATGAGCCCAAAGTACAAATTCATGATAGCTATCGGTCTCTTTCTCTGACAAAAAAAAGTATCAGCAAGGATCAAATAGAAAAATATTCTTAAAGTAATCATAGTCTAGCTTTAACCAAAATAACAAGAAGCAGGAAAACAAAATCCTAAGGACTGTATGTCTGGAAATCCAAACAGAAGACCTGTAAATTGAACAGTGCCGTGAACCATAAGAGTCTGTACTTATCCTTGGAGATGAACACTTTTGGCATGTTCTTTATTTACTTGCTTTCTCGTATCATTAAATATGCTTTTCATAAGTTCTCTCTGCTTTTATGAATGAGAAGAGTTGGACTGTTGAAACTATATAGAATGAGTATGCAGGAGAGATATTATATGAAAACATAAAATCATTCGTGTTATTATGTTATGGATAAAATAGAAAATGATGATCTTAAGGGCTATAAGGCAAAAAAAAAAAAAAAATCCTGAAAATCTGATGTGCTTGTACCTATATGGTTTGATAAACATTGATGGCATCCTGTCCACATAAAACTGATGTTAAACTTGACTTTTCATTACCTTATCTTAACCTTAGATGATTACTCTGTTTGAATTTTTAAAGTTATGACATACTTTTCCAAAGTAGCATTCAATTTCTTCATTTCCTGTCTTTTTTCTACTTTAGGCCCTCCAGAAATTAGCCCAACTTATAAAAGAATCATTATGAAGAATCTTTATGAAGAAATCGTACTATTTGTGGATTTTTCATATAGATAATATGTTTTAGCAGGAAGAAATGATCACTGGGTATTAGACTTACAGATTGGATTTCATCAGATGTGAATATCTGTAGTAGTTTAACTGGACAACTTTTAAAGTGCCTTTAAATCCATCAGATTGCCAAAATATTCTTGTAATCTACTTATGCCTTTTGATAAATTTTCAACCTACAAAAAATTATTTTTACCTTGGATTTTATTATAAAGAACTCTGTAGTTGCTTTATAATTTCCCATAAATTGTCTTTGAAAATGACATGTTACACTAAATTATTTTGAAAATCGAAGGAAATAATCAAGTTCAAAATGATATAATGTGTACTTTTTCTATTTTTAGGAAAATTTAATGAGAGGTTGTTGTAAAAATTGTTTTAATTTGACCATTATAAATGATTTTTAGTAAGAATATCATAGACATTATGTTCTGCCACAGAAATCCTTTTAAAATAAAATTCTGATGGAAATCATCATGTCAAAAGGATACCTGCACTCCCATGTTTATAGCAGCTCTATTTACAATAGCTAAAAGCTGGAACCAACCTAAATGTCTATCAACAGATGACTGGATAAGGCAAATGTGATAGGTATAAACGATGGAATATTATTATGCCATAAAAAGGAATGAACTTCTGCATTCGCAGCAACATAAATGAACTTAGAGAAAATTATGTTAAGAGAAATAAGCCAAGCACAGAAAGAGAAATACTGCATGTCCTCACTCATAAGTGGGAGCTGAAAAAAAATAATAGTAAAAATAATAAATAAACAAAAAGAAAGAAAGAAAGATATAACAATCACACTAATTTGTTAAACTTTCAGAAAGAACGGGAACTGAGACCACCAGAGATGGGAAAGGGGGAGTGGGAGGGAAGGTTAGTGAGAAATTGGTAAAAGGCCACAAAAAACTATTACATTGTGTAATGACAAATGTAATAATAAAAATAAAGACCTGAAACCTGAAAAAAAAAGTAAAATGAAATAAAATTCTGAAACTAAACATACCTAAAGACATTAAATCTATTAATTCTAAGTAAGGAGGGGAGGTCATGGACTTAGGAAAATTTGCTATGTTGTGTTTCCATAATACTATATAATTTACAGAAGCACATTTTTATCAGTTATGTAATTGAAATCTACTACAACCCTTTGAAGTATTAGGATATACTTTTTTTTTTTCTTTTTTTGTGACTGGTATGGGGAGCATAACCCTTGGCTTGATGTCACCCGCCCCACGCTCAGCCAGTGAGCGCAGCGGCCATCCCTATATAGGATCTGAACCCGTGGCGGGAGCGCCACTGCGCTCCCAGCGCCACACTTTCCCGAGTGAGCCACGGGGTCGGCCCTAGGATATATTTTTTAAATGATTTTCTTTCTCACCTTTTAAAATCTTTACTTTCCTATCTGATTATTAAAGTAAGTTATGCTCATTTTTTAATTTTAAACAATCCACAAAGTATAAGGAATAAGGTTTAAAAGGCACTCACACACACCCCCCAGTGATAACTGCTGTCAACATTTATGTGTCTTCCTTTGACATGTTGTTCTATGGATACATATGTAATATGTAAAAGAATAAGGTCTCATGTGACAGTGTATCATAAATACCCTGTATTAGTTTTGTATCACTGTTTAACAAATGGCCACAATGTTCCAAGGCCCAGTAAGTATAAAGTTATAGGTTCCTCTGAGGAATTAGGAAGTTCATGTCATGTCATTATTATTTATGCCATCCCTTGTGTATATAAACATCTCCATCATAGGTATTATTTTCCTGGGATCTGGATGAGATGTTACATCTTCTAACAGCTAAAGTTCTTAGCAAAACTCTCAATTCCAAAGGTCAAAACTGCTGTCCCAAACCCAAATCCCTATTTCTAAGGCAACTGGTGGTAGTTATTTAGGAGAGATCAGAGACACAGGGCCTGGAAGAGGCAGAGGAGGAGCCCAACAAATCCATTAACTGTGAGAAAAGGAAAGTGTAAATTACAGAGACTTATAAAAAGTGAAATAAGCTTTCCACTTACTTTATTCAATAGCTTTCAACAATACTAAAATTGCCTAGCCCAGCACTACATAAATGAATGCCTTACTTTGTTTTTGGTTTTTAAGTCGTCACAGAGTAGTTAATTTATAATTCCCAGCTTTCAAGCAGTGGATTACCCATAACCACAATCTGTAGGAATCTGTTTCTTCAAAGAAAACAGAGTGAGAGAAAGGGAGAGAGAGAACACACAGGAGATGATTAGACTGTCCCTTATCATTCAATATTTATTTTTGTCCAGTAGGATTACTTTTCCCTCACTAGAAAACCTTAAAGTATTAGAAAAATGGAGCCTCATTCATTGCTTTTGCCATTGCGAGTTTTTCCAGCCTTTTGGAAAAGCACTTTGGTAGTGTGTATCAAGAAGTATTATAATGTTTATACCATTCAACACTATGTGTTAGATACTGTGGATTGGCTCACTTGACATGAATTGTAATTTTCTTCTTGTGTCTTTGAGCATTATACAAGGAAACTGCTACATCTCCACATGCTCCTGCAGCTACAATCCCACATGTGGTTTAGTGTCTGTCATTCTGATGCCTGGATTAAGAACTGAGTTAAAAGAGGAGCAAGGCAAGATGCAAGGCATGCATTTTGCTGGCATGGATTGCAGCTAAGGCAGTACATTTTACAGAAAGCAGCTTCTTAGTTGGTGGCTTTCTGATTCTGGCAGAAGCAATGAAATGCTGGGGCTAGAAATGGTTCCTAGAAGTTCTGTCCACTTTTTCAGCCATTCTAACAATTTTAAAAACCACAGAATACATGATAATAAACATTCTTTGATTAAACCAGCTAGAGTAGGCCCCAATATCTGCAATTGGATGCCAACCAGCATAGCCAGGCATGTCATGGGTCTCCAAGACCACCCTCAGGCTTGATGCTTTGCTAAATGGATTCACATAGACCCAGAAGTTGTTGTACTCACATTCATAGTTTATTACAGCCAAAGGATAGAGTAAAATCTCAAAAGGAAAAAGTGCATGGAGCAAGTCTGGAGGAAACCAGACACAAGCTTTCAAGAGTCCCCTTCCAGCAGACTCACACAGGATATGCTTATTTCCTCCAGCCATGATATGTAACAACACATTCAAAGTGTTGTCAACCAGAGAAGCCCGCCTGAGCCTCGTTTTCCATAGTTTTTATTGGGACCAGTCACATGCATACACTGCCTGCATGACTGACCCCAGTTACTGATGCTCAAACCCACAGAGGGAAAGCAGGTATTTGCCATAAATCACATAGTGTAATCTATCTGGGAAAACTCATACAGTATGGCCCAAGACTTCAGGAATGCAAAGCACTCTTATCAAGCAGAATATTCCAAGGGCTCACTTTCCAGGAGCCACGCAAGGGCCAGTCATGAAAACAGCCATTTAGGGGGAGTGTGCATGGTTTGAGTGATTCAGAGCTGCTCGGTTAACCCTTTCCTTCCCATTAAGGATCCCACTTTTAAACATTTATAGCAAAGAATTATCCAAAATATGGAAGAAACTAAAAAAAAAAAAATGAAGATAATAATTGTAGTTTAAAATAACAAAAAGCCAGGAGGAGTAGAGGTTTTGTGACTAAAGGCCTCATAATAGGAAAATGGTTATCAATTGTTCGTCCACTTAACTGAACTTTAGGCAACCACTAAAATACTGTTGTGAAGGAGTATTATTCATTTTATGAAGCATTGTGATAAAATGATTATAATATGATATGGGATAAAAAATCGGGGTATAAAAAGTACATACATAGGACTTAAGATGGCGACGGGTCTGGAGCGGCCGTGTCAGGAGACAGCGCGATCCTGAGAGCTGTACACTGTGATAACAGAGTATTGATTGCATTTCCAAGAGCAACAAAAGGCGAATAATTCTTTCAACAACGATCCTACATTGACAAACAAGCGGCAGCAGGTTCGAGGTTTTGGGGCCGACACAGAAGAGGACTCCTGAGAGCACCCAAGCCCTGCTGAGGGAACGAGCGATCAGCCCAGACATCAAAGGCCAAGAAAGCCAGCAGAACCGGTGCAGAAACAGAGTGAAACACGCCGGACCAGCCCAACACTGCGAGCTCTGTGAGTCACCCCCATCCCAGCCCCACTTGCAGGGCAAAGCCCGACTGCTCCCCCCCCCCCTGGCTCCCGCCTCCCACACCAGGCTAGGCGCCCACAACAGAGCTGCCTCCATTTTCTCAGGTGGGGGCGGAGACGGCCAGCTTAGTGAG
>NW_007727820.1:208399-210154 GCF_000696425.1 Galeopterus variegatus | reverse complement strand
TGATGGGACACAATAACTAACTACATTGTATATTGACAAAATAAAAATTAAAAAAAAAAAGTACATACATAGTCTAATGTATACTTTTTCTATGTGAAAACTAAGAACACATCTTAGATAATTTTTTCTATATTTTCAAAATATTTCATAACATGGCTTTTTACTTTTATAGTTTAAAAATAATACCTTCAGAGATAGGCGCCACCAAGGGACTCCCAGCCCAGGCGCAGCACCCAGAGAGGCCCAAGAGCTGCTAGGGCCCTGTGGGCACTGAACCACCTGCACCAAGACAGGTAGACACCTCCATGGAAGTCCCAATCAAGGCCAGTCCCCATGACCCAGAGAGGCCTGAGCCTCCAGCCCATGAGCACTGAGGCAGCCATGCCAAGATGGTAGTCCCTGCAGGATCCTAGCCAGACACTAGGGTCGAATGAGTGGACCATGAAATCCCCTGCCACAATGACTAAACACCAAAGGAAAGATACCAGAAATAGGAAAAATCAAGAGAGTACAGCACTACCAAAGGATAATAATAACTCTCAAGCTCTAGATCCTATACAGCCAAAAGTCCTTGAAATGACTGACAAGGAATTTAGAGCAACAATTCTAAAGAAACTAAATGAGATACAAGAAAACTCAGTTAAACAACACAATGAAATGAGAAAAAGTATACAGGACCTGAAAGAAGAAATGTACAAAGAAATCAGTGCCCTGAAAAAGAATGTAGCAGAGCTTGCAGAGCTGAAAAATTCATTCAATGTAATAAAAAACACAACAGAGAGTTTAACCAGCAGGATGGAACAAGCAGAAGAGAGAATTTCTGACCTTGAAGATGGACCATTTAAAATAACACAAGAATTTTTAAAATTGAGGAAAGTCTAAGAGAGATAACAGACAACCTTAAGCACTCAAATATTCGAATCATGGGTATTCCAGAAGGGGAAGAAAAGGAAATGGCGTTGAAAACATATTCAATGAAATAATGGCAGGTATAAGGAACTACCCAGGTATAAGGAAAAACACAGATCTTCAGACTCGGGAGGCCCAAAGATCCTCAAACATATTCAACCCAAAAAGGTCCTCTCCAAGACATGTTATGGTCAAACTGGCAAAACTCAAAGACAGAGAATTTTAAAAGCTGCAAGAGTGAAGCATCAAGTCACCAATAACAGAGCCCCAATCAGACTACCATCAGACTTTTCATCAGAAACCCTAAAAGCCAGAAAAGAATGGGATGATATATTCAAAATACTAAAGGACAAAAATTGCCAGCCAAGAATACTTCATCCAGCAAGGCTACCCTTCCAAAATGAAGGACAAATAGTATATTTCTCAGACAAACAAAAACTGAAGGAGTTCACTACCACACGACCAGCCTTACAAGAAATTCTCAAGGGAGTACTGGTTTGGTACCTGAAAAAACAACCACCACTGCCATAAATACTAAAGAAAGAACAAAACCCACTAGTAAAATAAAAATGCTAACAATAAAGAGAAAAAAAAGTTTATCTACCACCCCAAGTAACCAACAATTACAGAAGACAAACAGTAAATCAGAGAGAAAGAAACAAAAGATACTTAAGACATCTAAATAAAAATCGATAAAATGCTAGGAGTAAATCAACACTTTTCAATAACAACTCAATGTAAAAGGATTAAACTTTCCACTCAAAAGACACAGACTGACTGACTAGATTAAAAAGGTGGACCCAACTGTGTGCTGCCTTCAAGAGATTCACCTTACCTGTAAAGACC
>NW_007727820.1:206217-207528 GCF_000696425.1 Galeopterus variegatus | reverse complement strand
GATTAAAAAGGTGGACCCAACTGTGTGCTGCCTTCAAGAGATTCACCTTACCTGTAAAGACCCTCATACACTAAGAGTGAAAGGATGGAAAAAGATATACCATGCAAACAGAAATGAAAAACAAGCTGGAGCAACTATTCTTATATCAGATAACATAGACTTTAAATCAAAAACCATAAAAAGAGATAAAGAAAGCCACTTTTTAATGATAAAAGGATCTATCCACCAAGAAGACATAACAATCATAAATATATACTCACCCAATGTTGGAGCAGCCAGATTTATAAAGCAAACCCTATTAGACCTAAGGAATGAGATAGACACTGATACCATGATAGCAGGGGACCTGAATACCCCACTCTCAATATTGGACAGGTCATCTAGGCAAAGAATCAACAGAGAAACACAAAATCTAAACAACACTTTAGATTAATTGAACTTAGCAGATATCTACAGAAATTCCATCCAACAATCTCAGAATATTCATTCTTCTCATCAGCACATGGACATTCTCCAGGATACATCACATGCTAGGTCACAAATCAAGTCTCAACAAATTCATGAAAATTGGAATTATTCCATGTATTTTTTCAGATCACAATGAATTAAAACTAGAAATCAATAACAAATGAAATTCTGGAAACTATATAAACACATGGAAATTAAACAGCATTCTACTTAATGACATATGGGTCCAAGAAGAAATTAAACAGGATATCAAAAAAACTATTGAAACTAATGAAAATAATGATACATCATACCAAAACCTGTGGAATACTGCAAAAGCAGTACTAAGGAAATGCTTACTTCAGAAGAATGGAAAGATATAAACAACCTAACACTTCACCTTAAAGAACTAGAAAAACAAGAACAATCCACACCCAAAGTTAGAAGATAGGAAGAAATAATTAAGATCAGAGCAGAACTTAATGAAATAGAAACCCAAAAAATGATACAAAAGATCAATGAAACAAAAAGTTGGTTTTTTGAAAACATAAATAAAATTGACAAACCATTAGAGAGGCTAACTAAAAAAAGAAGAGAGAAGACCCAAATAACAAAAATTAGAAATGAAAAAGGTGGTATTACAACTGATACCTCAGAAATATAAGGAATCTTTAAAAACTACTACAAACAACTATATGCCAACAAATTTGAAAATCTGGAGGAAATGGATAAATTTCTGGACACACACAAACTACCTAAACTGAGCCAAGAAGATATAGAAAATCTGAACAGACAAGTAACAATAAAAGAGATTGAAACTGTTCTCAGAAGGCTCCCAACAAAGAAAAGCCCAGGATCAGATGG
>NW_007727820.1:204274-205956 GCF_000696425.1 Galeopterus variegatus | reverse complement strand
ATACCAATTCTCTACAAACTATTCCAAAAGATTGAAACAGAGGCCATTCTTCCAAACTCATCTATAAGGTAAACATCACCCTGATACCAAAAACAAACAAAGATACAGCAAAAAAAGAAAAGAAAAAAACTACAGGCCAATATCCTTAATGAATATAGATGCAAAAATCCTCAATAAAATACTAGCTAACAGAATACAGCAACACATACACAAAATTATAGACCATGATCAAGTGGGATTCATCCCAAGGATGCAAGGTTGGTTCAACAAATGCAAATCAATAAGTGTAATACACCACATCAATAAAATCAAAGACAAAGAACATATGATCTTGTCTATAGACACTCAAAAAGCATTTGACAAAATTCAACATTTATTCATGATAAGGACTCTCTACAAGTTAGGTATAGATGGAAAGTATCTCAACATAATTAAAGCCATTTATGATAAGCCCACTGCCAATATCATTCCTGAATGGGGAAAAGCTTAAAGCCTTTCCTTTAAGAACAGGAACTAGACAAGGATGCCCACTCTCACCACTCCTATTCANAACCACTTTGAGATACCATCTCACTCCAGTTAGGATGGCTCATATCCAAAAGACTGAGAATTATAAATGCTGGTGAGATTGCAGAGAAAAAGGAACCCTCATACACTATTGGGGGGACTGCAAAATGGTGTAGCCTTTATGGAAAATGGTATGGAAGTTCCTCAAACTATTACCCATAGATCTACGATATGACCCAGCTATTCCACTGCTGGTAATATACCCAGAGGAATGGAAATCATCATGTTGAAGNAAATGGTGTAGCCTTTATGGAAAATGGTATGGAAGTTCCTCAAACTATTACCCATAGATCTACGATATGACCCAGCTATTCCACTGCTGGTAATATACCCAGAGGAATGGAAATCATCATGTTGAAGGGATACCTGTACTCCCCTGTTTATTGCAGCTCTAAGTACAATAGCCAAGAGTTGGAACCAGCCCAAATGTCCATCATCAGATGAGTGGATAAGGAAACTATAGTATATCTAGACAATGGAATACTACTCTACTCTCCTATAAAAAAGAATGAAATACTGCCATTCCTAGCAACATGGATGAAAAAAATATAAAGTGAAATAAGTCAGGCAAAGAAAGAAAAATACCACATGTTCTCACTTATTTGTGGGAGCCAAAAATAAATAAATAAATAAATATACAAACAAATGGTNGGATTAAAGAATTAAATATACACCCTGAAACAATAAAACTCCTTAAAGAAAACATAGGGAAGACACTCCAAGAGGTAGGATTAGGTACAGACTTCATGAATACAACCCCATAAGCACAGGCAACCAAAGGAAAAATAAACAAATAGTATTATATTAAACTAAAAGGCTCTGCACAGCAAAAGAAACAATTAACAGAGTGAAAAGACAACCAACAGAGTAGGAGAAAATATTTGCAAAATATACATCTGACAAAGGATTAATATCCAGAATATACAAGGAACTCAAACAACTTTACAGCAAAAAAAAACAAGTAACTCAGTTAAAAAATGGGCAAAGGAGCTGAATAGGCATTTCTCAAAGGAAGATATACAAATGGCCAACAGACACATGAAAAAATGCTCAACATCACTCAGCATTCAGGAAATGCAAGTCAAAACCACTTTGAGATACCATCTCACTCCAGT
>NW_007727820.1:199860-203459 GCF_000696425.1 Galeopterus variegatus | reverse complement strand
CCAAGAGTTGGAACCAGCCCAAATGTCCATCATCAGATGAGTGGATAAGGAAACTGTAGTATATCTAGACAATGGAATACTACTCTACTCTCCTATAAAAAAGAATGAAATACTACCATTCCTAGCAACATGGATGAAAAAAATATAAAGTGAAATAAGTCAGGCACAGAAAGAAAAATACCATTTGTTCTCACTTATTTGTGGGAGCCAAAAATAAATAAATAAATAAATATACAAACAAATGGTGCAGAGGTGGGATAGAAGACACAACAATCACAACAATTTCTTGAACTTGTTAAGACAAGTGAACAGATATGATATTGGTAGGTGAGGGGGGGAGAGGGAGGTGGGAAAGAGGAATTGATAAAGGGACACAAAAATCAACTACATTGTATATTGATAAATTAAAATAAAAAATAAGTAAATTTTTTTTAAAGAATCATGATTTATTGCCAATTGTGGCAAACCGAAAAAAAGCAGCTAAGTGAAACTGAATTAGCAAACCCTAAATAATAATGCACACATTTAAAAGGGGTTCAGTAATCTAAAGGATTAGGTGTGTACTAATGCAGCTGTTATTTATTACATTTGAATATTGTCTACTTTTGAAACTATCTGAGAATATATTTAAGTAGATTCCATAATTTATTAAAATAGCCCAAGGAAAATTTTAAGCTACAATAAATAGGCAAATAACTTGAGATTTTGTGGGAATTCACTATATATTAAAATTATCCAGAAGGAAAAGTAGGGAATCTCTTCTTAGATAAGTGATAATCTTTGTGGGCAGTGTTTTCTCTTTATTTTTAATCACATATATTTCAATATTTGATATCTCAGCTCCTTTCAAATTTTCACCATACTTAAGCCTATTTACTCAGACATGGATGAAATAAACTACTATAAATGGAGTAAGAATATCTAATTTGGGTGCTGGCTGGTTAGCTCAGTTGGTTAGAGCACCACCCAGTTAACACCAAAGTTAAGGGTTCGGATCCTGCACAGGCCAGCTGCCAGGAAAAAAAAAAATAGAATACCTAATTTCAAATATTAGAATAGATACCTATTTTTTGCATAACTCATAATTTCTGCATAAATCATAATTTTGCATAAATCATCTGACTTCCACATTTTTATATAAAACTAGCTTAATATTTGGAGGGGTCATAGGAATTTAGGTAGTATTGAAAAGTTAAATGCATATCACACTACTCCAACTTAGTGTAAATACAAAAAAAATTGCTTTTCTTTCCTGAAAATTGTTTGCTTTCTCCCAATGTGTGTATTCTTTAATGTCAAATTTAGAAGGTACCGTTTAGTTTAATTTTTAATTAAGTGCTTTTATATCCCTACATTTCTTTTTACAAAAGCCAATATTGCACAATTCAAAATATATTTTTGGTTAAAATATAAATTACATATGTTAAATGTATTTAGTAAAATATGTACAGTATGTCCAATACAGATTTACTTTGAGACCAAGAATTTTATTGGAAATACAGAAATGTAAATAGAAGCATTTAATGGTTCTACATTTAACATCAAAAGTGCATTTTTAAAAATACAATATTCTATGTTAAAATTTTCTTCTGCCTAGTATTAGTTGGGGGAGTCTTGGGTATAACAAAAGGGTTGGTCTCTGAAGCTATCCTTACTATTTAACATTTTACTTCTTATGTAAGAAAATGAGTTCTTTTTTTTTCCATATGAAATCTTATAAAAAATATCTTAAAATTGAGGACTATTTTTTCCCATGCTACAATCATCACACAGCTTCTAACAAGAGCATCCTTCCATCAGAATCTTTATTCATGACAGGAAATATTTTATATTTGATATCTCTCTCAAATATATACGTTTTCTTACGTGGTTTTTTTAAATTCTGGAGGGAAGGGAAGTGAAAAGAATCTATCATTTTGCAGTAGTTTTTAATAGGGATGTATTTATATATCTCTTATGCTCACTTACTCAAGCATAGTTTGAATTCTCAGAAAGCACATTCTGTGACAGAGTTTAATGTGCAAATGTTCTTTTTAAGATCAACATCTGAAGAAGGGAAGGAGAGGGAACAACAACAAAAATAATGATAATAATAATACCTTCAGCAAACTAGTGACAGAGTACCTTTTTCAGGTGGATAAGCAAAGATTGTTAAAGGCAAAGGTAAAAAACATATCTAGGGACAGCAAGGGAGCAATTACCACGTAACGGGAAATCAAACTGGAGGTCATACCCACACAACCACAGTCTATGTGGATCTGGACAAAAATTACGTAGGTTTCATTTCCTGTTGTTAGGGTATGTAGCTTCTGTGTGGAAGCCATGGTCTCGCCATCTGTCACTATACACCAGCAATGACCTGAAGTAGCTGGAGCATGTGGTCCTGGTGGTATAAGTGTGGCAACTTCAAGTTAGCCTAAAACGGAGTAGTTATCACTGGGCATAGTTTCTTTTAGTTTAAATTTGAATATTTGTCCTCTTTAGGAATTTCTTCCCCTCCATGAAAGGTCTTTATTGCTTTCCCTATAATGCTTGTACAACATGATGCATCTTCAAATTCCTTTCCCGATACTAATTAATTAAATCCCTAGTGGGTGGGAAGTATTGACTATTAAAAGTAGGTTTAATTAAAAATTTTTAGAGAATCTAAAATCTTAATGAAAGTTAAATATTGGCTAAATATTTGATTTTAACTAGCAGTGTGTGTTTATTAAGATTTTAAGTTCTTTGAAGTCAAGAACTATAACTCCTCTCTCCGGAACCCAATGGTAATTAGGAAAGTGTCATTTTTTAAAAAGGTATGAATTGATCAGCATACATTTGCAGTTACCTAATTCCAGGCTTCAGGATTTTAAATTTTATTTATTCATTGTATTCATTCATTCAACAAATATTTATTGAGTACTTACTATTCTTGGCACTCAGCATATAGCAGTGAACAAACCAAAGAAATTCTTGACATCACAGAGCTTACATTTGGCACAGGGGTGGATGAGGGAAGACAGACAATAAAGAAATTTATGTATTAGTCAAAGTATTTTACATCATGATGATAAGTGCTACAATGAGAATGATAGAGCAGGGGTACAATTTTTTTTTTGTCTTTTTTCGTGTCCGGCAACGGATTGCAACCCTCGGTGTCGCTCCCACACCTCGCTCAGCCAGTGAGCGGGAACCGGTCTGTATGTGGGATCCGAACCCTCGGCGGGAGTGCTGCCGCACTCCCAAGCTGCGCACTGTAGCAGTGCGCCACCGGGCCGGCCCGTAGGAGTACAATTTTAATAGAGTGCTGAGAAGACTCTCCACCCAGAATAGTTGGCATTTGGGCAGAGAGCAGAATAGAGAGTGCAGCGAGGGCCATGCAGATATCCGTGCACAGCACTCCAGGCAGACTGAGCTTGCAAGGCAAAGGCCCTGAGGAGGGACTGCGCTTAGCCTATTTGAGGGACTATAAAGAGTTCCAGCATGGCTAAAGAGAAAACAAAGTCATATTCACCTGCTAGGGTTGCTGTAACTGAGTACCACAAATGCAGTGGCTTCAACAACAGAAATGTATGGTCTCACAGCTCTGGAATCTAGAAGTGCAAGATCAATATGTT
>NW_007727820.1:194550-199596 GCF_000696425.1 Galeopterus variegatus | reverse complement strand
CCCTCGGCAGGAGCGCCGCCGCACTCCCAAGCTGCGCACTGTAGCAGTGCGCCACCGGGCCAGCCCATAGGGGCACAATTTTAATAGAGTGCTGAGAAGACTCTCCACCCAGAATAGTTGGCATTTGGGCAGAGAGCAGAATAGAGAGTGCAGCGAGGGCCACGCAGATATCCATGCACAGCGCTCCAGGCAGACTGAGCTTGCAAGGCAAAGGCCCTGAGGAGGGACTGCGCTTAGCCTATTTGAGGGACTATAAAGAGTTCCAGCATGGCTAAAGAGAAAACAAAGTCATATTCACCTGCTAGGGTTGCTGTAACTGAGTACCACAAATGCAGTGGCTTCAACAACAGAAATGTATGGTCTCACAGCTCTGGAATCTAGAAGTGCAAGATCAATATGTTGTCAGGGCCATGCTTCCTCTGAAGGTGTAAGGAAGAATCTGTTCCAGGCCTTTCTCCCAGTTTCTGGTAGTTCCTTGCTTGTGGCAACATAACTCCAGTCTTCACATGGTGCTCTCCCTGAATGTATGTCTGTGTCCAAATTTCCCCTTTTTGTAGGACACCGGTGATAGTGAATTAGTGAACCACCCTACTCCAGTATGACCTCATCTTAACTAATTACATCTGCTACCATTTTTTTTCCAAATAAGGTCACATTCTGAAACCTGGGGTTAGGACTTCAACATACGGATGAGGGGGCAATAATAAAAGGAAAGTGGTAAAAAAAAAAAAAAAAAAAAAAAAGGTCAGAAAGAGAGGGGTGAGGAGGTGGTCAGACTAGGTAAGGCCTTGCAAGCCATACATGAGTTTGAATTATTCAGATGGAAATGGAAAGTCCCTGGAGGGTTTCCAACAAGGGAACATCATGAGCTGGCTTGGATTTCATACATCACTCTAAGCCAGCATACAGGATGGGTTAGAATGGACTGGCTGGTTAGCTCGGTTGGTTAGAGTGTGGTCCTGATGTCACCAAGGTCCAGGGATCGATCCCTGTACCAACCAGCTGCAAAAAAAGAAAAGAAAAAAAAAGAATGGATCAGAATGAAACAAGGATAACAGGGATAGAAGCTGGGAAACCACTTAGAAGTCTGAGGACAGTACCTTCTGTTTTAATTAGTGTGAACATTTAACACAAGACACAAATAAAATGAAGGACAACTCATGCAAATATCTGAGGAAAGACAGAAACAAAACCATTTCTTTAGTGAAAACTGAATGTAAAGAGGCCACTTAATGAATTTAAGGTAAAATAAGTATTGCATGACACCTTTTCTCACATTATTTGAATATGTATCTCATCTTAGTTCTCTTTTTACCTTGATTTGGGCAATTTGCTTTTTTCCTTTCCTTATTCTGCTTTCAGATTTTTTTTTTTTTTTTGTAGTTATAAAAATCAGTGTTTATGTGAATGGCCAGCCAAAGGAGCCCATGGCAGCTAAAGGAGCTTTTAGACCTCAGACTTCCCCAATAGCTTAGAATCACAAGCAGAATCATGGGGGGGCAGGGTGCGGGGTCGTGAGAGTCACGTGGGAAGCTGATTGGTTAAGGGTGAAGTCAGCACCACTATTCCTGGCATCTAGACTGGTATTTTCCACAGTGCCTTAGGGTTCAGAGTGTGTGTACTTCAAAGCAGGTTTGTAGTTGCAGAAATAACTAAAGATTGGAATTGCAGATGTTCTCTTAAGTCATAAGGCATTTAGGTAAGGAACAAACATCCTGACCTTCAAATCAAGTTCCAGCCTGAGGAAAGTATATGTTTAACTAACTTTATTTTTATTGCTAATTGTACTGGATTCGCTAAGGAATCCAGCCCATCCTTCTTAGTCAAGCAGTGTTTCTTTATCTATTTCCCCCTTCCCAAGCTGAGGCCTCTTCTGTCTGAAGTCAAGGAAATAGGGAAAATCAGGGTCTGTTCCCCATTTTTACTATGGTTCTTTTTTTTTGAGGAAAATTTATACTTGTAAACACCTACATCAAAAATAAGAAATATCTCAAATAGTAAGGTAAACTTCTACTTTAAGAAAATAGAAAAAGAAGAGCAAACTAAACCAAAAGCAAATATAAGTAGAAAATAAAAAAGATTACAACAGAATTATATAAAATAGGGAATTAAAAAACAACACAGAAAATCAACAAAACCAAAAGTTGATTCTTTAAAAAGATCAACAAAATTTGCAAAACTTTATCTAGACTGACAAAGAAAAAAAGAGTACACTGAAATTACTAAAATTANGTCATAAGGCATTTAGGTAAGGAACAAACATCCTGACCTTCAAATCAAGTTCCAGCCTGAGGAAAGTATATGTTTAACTAACTTTATTTTTATTGCTAATTGTACTGGATTCGCTAAGGAATCCAGCCCATCCTTCTTAGTCAAGCAGTTTTTCTTTATCTATTTCCCCCTTCCCAAGCTGAGGCCTCTTCTGTCTGGAGTCAAGGAAATAGGGAAAATCAGGGATCTGTTCCCCATTTTTACTATGGTTCTTTTTTTTTGAGGAAAATTTATACTTGTAAACACCTACATCAAAAATAAGAAATATCTCAAATAGTAAGGTAAACTTCTACTTTAAGAAAATAGAAAAAGAAGAGCAAACTAAACCAAAAGCAAATATAAGTAGAAAATAAAAAAGATTACAACAGAATTATATGAAATAGGGAATTAAAAAACAACACAGAAAATCAACAAAACCAAAAGTTGATTCTTTAAAAAGATCAACAAAGTTTGCAAAACTTTATCTAGACTGACAAAGAAAAAAAGAGTACACTGAAATTACTAAAATTAGAAATAAATCAGGGACATTATTACATTGTCATTATAGTTTTCCTGTGGTCGTTAAGATTTAGTTTCTTTCTCTCGTTTGCATTTTTGTTCTGCTGGAGGTTTTGTTCTTTCTTGTGTATTCGTGGTAGTGATTATCATTTTTCAGATTCCAGGCACAGGACTTCCCTGGGGATTTCTTGTAAGGCTGGTCATGTGGTGGTGAACTCCTGCAGTTTTTGTTTGTGTGGAAAATACACTATTTTTCCTTCTTTTCTGAGGGACAGCCTTGCTGGGTAGGGTGTTCGTGGCTGGCAGTTTTATTCTTTTTGTATTTTGAATCTATCATCTCATTTTCTTCTGGCCTATAGAGTTCCTATTGAGAAGTCTGCTGTTAGTCTGATGGGGGCTCCCTTACAGTTGACTTGAGCTTTTCTCTTGCTTCTTTTAAGATTCTTTCTTTGTCTTTGCCAGTTTGCCTATAATGTGTCTTGGAGAGGATCTTTTGGGGTTGAATCTGTTTGCGGATCTTTGAGCCTCCTGGATCTGAAGATCCATGTCTCTCCCTTTACCTGGGAAGGTTTCCATTATTATTTCATTGAATAGGATTTCCATACCTTTTCTTTTCTCCTCCCCTTCTGGAACACCCATGATTAGAATGTTTGTGCGCTTAAAGTTGTTTGCTAGCTCTCTTAGATGTTCTTCCTTCTTTTAAATTCTTTTTTCTTTTTTTTTTTTTTGGTCTGCCTGGGTAACTTCTAAAACTAACTACCTTCAAGATCAGAAATTCTTTCTTCTGCTTGTTCCGGCCTGCTACTTAAGCTATCAGTTGTGTTTTTCATTTTGTTGAGTGAATCTTTCAGTTCCATGAGTTCTGCTACATTCTTTTTTAAGGTATTAATCTCTTTGTAAATTTCCTCCTTCATATCCTGGATTTTTTTTTCTCATTTCATTATGTTGTCTAACTGAGTCTTCTCATATCTCAGTGAGATTCCTTAAGATTTTTGCTTGGAATACATTTTCACTCATATCAAGGGTTTCCTGCTCTATAGTGTCTGGTATTTGAGAATTACTGTATTCTTCTGGAGTTGTCAAATTTTCTTGGATTTTTGTATTTCTAGTATCTCTACATTGATGTCTGGTCATCTCGTAGAACAATTGCTTTTTCTGTTATTCTGGAATGAATAGGCTTTGAGGAGAGAGATGTCCTCTTCTTTTTCCAGTCTCCACTGATGACTCTCCTTTTGTCAATGTAGTCAAGTATCTGGTGGGCCATCTGCACAGTTGCTGTGGCTACTACCATGGCATTGAGGTGCTTTTGCAGCAATCATGGCTATGGCAGTGGCTGTCGTGGGCCACCCACACAGAAGTGGTATTTTCAGTGTGCTCTCTTTCCTGCAACCAGGTGGAGGGAGCTGACTTTGGCTCCTTCCTAAGACCCCAGGTGTGCTCTCTGGCCTGCTTCTGGGTGGATGGGGTTGCTTTCAGATTTTTTGTTCCCATTTTATTTCATGTACTTTTTGTAAACTTTTTCATGCCTTTTTCTATTTGGAATTTAGAACTAAAATTGAAAACTTAAGTCCTAACCTGAAATCTGGTCATAATTTCAGGAACACTTAGTACAGTATTTAAATAGCTAGATCACCCAGATACTACAATATTGTGCTCATTAGAGTCATTGGAAAAGCAACCAAAATTGGAAAATCTGGAGCTCTTTAGGACGTTACACTGAAGGAAGAAACTAAGTAAAGAAGAAACAAAAACGGTTCTTAGTACACTTCAGAAATATTGGAGCCTGACTGGAACATTCAGCAGAACCTTGAGGCTCTCCACACTTGTAGCACTGCAGCTACAGGCCTGCCTCAGTGTGCAAAGACTTGCCACAGAGTCTTCTTTTCCAAGGCACCTTCAGTCCCATCTGAACCATCTTAGGAAGGAAATGACAAAATAGTAAAGGCCCTGAAATTCCCCAGACACCTAAACTACCACCCTTCCAGTAATGTAATACAAAGCAAAGATTTAAGAACAAAGAAAAGGAAGGGAGGAAGGGAGGATGGATCTACACACACTTTGACCTAGCAATTTCAGTTCCAGGGATTTATCTTAAGGAAATAATTTAAGAGACTTCTTCACAATGTATATCATGAAAGAATGAAACAGTCTAGATATTTACTCACAACAATTTTCCTTCCAGTGCTCCCTCCTGACACTACTCCCTTCACCTGCCTAATTCCTACTTATCCTATAGGGCTCAGGTTAAACTCTACTTTCTGAGTGGACCCTGCCCTG
>NW_007727820.1:192195-194184 GCF_000696425.1 Galeopterus variegatus | reverse complement strand
AAAATAGTAAAGGCCCTGAAATTCCCCAGACACCTAAACTACCACCCTTCCAGTAATGTAATACAAAGCAAAGATTTAAGAACAAAGAAAAGGAAGGGAGGAAGGGAGGATGGATCTACACACACTTTGACCTAGCAATTTCAGTTCCAGGGATTTATCTTAAGGAAATAATTTAAGAGACTTCTTCACAATGTATATCATGAAAGAATGAAACAGTCTAGATATTTACTCACAACAATTTTCCTTCCAGTGCTCCCTCCTGACACTACTCCCTTCACCTGCCTAATTCCTACTTATCTTATAGGGCTCAGGTTAAACTCTACTTTCTGAGTGGACCCTGCCCTGAGCCCCAAGACTAGTTAGGGTTTTCTGTTAATTACTCATATAGCACCCTACGTCCTTTCCTTTGTAGCTCTTGCCACAATAATAAGTAATTACTTGTGCAATTATTAGTTAATTTCTGCTGTCCCCTTCTCCCCCCAGACCATAATCTCTTTGTATCTTCACAACTGTATCCTCAGAGCCCATGTTTGGTAGATATCATGCTTTCAATAAATGTGTTGCCATTGAATTGTATACTTTAAATAGGTGAATTTTATGGTATGTGAATTACATCTCAACAGAGTTGAGAAAAAGAAGAGGGCTGGTCAGTTTGTGTGCTTGGTTAGGGCACAGGGCTAATAACACCACAGTCTAGGTTTGGATCCCCAAACCAGCAAACTACCAAAAAAACAAACAAAAAAAAGGATATGTCCATATACAGATGCTCCTTGACTTATGATGGGGATATTTCCTGATAAACTCATTATAAGTTGGAAATATCAAAAGTGTGTTTTTGACTTACGATATTTTTAACTTACAGTGGGTTTATCCGATGTAACCCCATAATGAGTCGAGTACCATACCGAATGCATACAGCTCTCACACCACAGTAAAGTCGAAAAACTGTAAGTCAAACCATGGTAAACCATCATAAGCTGGGAACTATTTGTATTTATTAAATGCCCAAATTGCCAGGCAAAGTTCTACATGTTTGTGACACATCAGTAAATAAAGATCCTTGTTATCATGGAGCTTACATTCTAGCATGGGAGAGAGAGACTGCAAGTAATAAACATAATGAATAAGTACATTACATAAAATGTTAGAAGTTTAAAAGGGCCTTGGTGGGTTAGAGGTGTAAAGAAGAAGAGGGTTTGGGAGTGCCAGGGAAGGCCTGGTTGCAGTGTTCAGTAGGGTGGTTAGTTAGTGTAGTCCTCACTGAGAAGGAAGCAAAGACTCAAGAGATGGAGTTGGCCAAGCAGGTGCCTGGGGGAGGAGCAAGGCCCTGAAGCAGGTTGAGCCTCCTCTGTCCAGTGTTGCAAGAACAGCCAGGAGACCAGCGTGGCAGCAGCAGAGCAAACAAGAGGGTGTGTGTTGGGAGAGGACGATGAGGTGGCCAGATAGTGTCTGGTTGCCACTGTCAGGACGTCGGCTTTCACTCTATGAGGGATGGAGCATCACGGTGTTTTGACCTGGAGTGAGAGATGATCTCCTATTTCGGAGGATGGCTGTGACTGCTGAGTTAAGAAAAATGGCAGGAGAAGCAGGGAGGCCTGTCTAAAAGTGCAGGAGACCAGGATACGCCTCCCCAATACATGCCTCTGTGGCATAAGGATGGTTGAGCTGAAGGCAGTTAAGTAGCAGCAGACGGAAGAATGCCTTCTGCCCTCTCTGTTTACCTAAAAGCAGAACACAGATTTACAAAGACAAAAGATATTCCACCTCCACTCTCTACCAGGGAAACAAAGGTTGACTGCTGAAAACAACTTTAGATTGGCCCAGAGATGACACCAGAGCAATCTTCATTAACAAGATTTACAAACTAGCCTTTATTTGTCATGTATTTGCCTTCCCCCAGGTTATTGCCCCAAGAGACTCAAAGTTCTTTTCCTTTTTTTTTTTTTTATTTTGTCAATATACAATGTAGTTAGTTATTGTGTCCCATCA
>NW_007727820.1:165281-191034 GCF_000696425.1 Galeopterus variegatus | reverse complement strand
TTTGTTACAGGGGTCAGTTCCAACTAAGAACTTACCCAAGATTGAGGACAAAATTACTCCTCCTCCTGTACAAAGGCTATGGTAGGCAAGGGAGGGCGATGGCTCAGACCCAAGGAAGGGCAGAGTAATGCTGAGGAGGGGTTAGTGTCCAAACATTTAAAAACAGAGCTAACAGAATTTCACTAATGGATTGAATGTGAGGTGTGAAAGAAATTGAAAACAAAGGTTGTTCGTGTAAGCAAATGGGGCCTGGAGTTAAGGAGATGAAGGTGGATGGGAAAGAAAGGACTGGAGTTCAGCTCTGGAGGTGTTATATTTGTGACACGTACCAGACACCTGTGCTGGATGCTTTTTAACCCGTTATCAGTGGCACCCTCTTCTAAAGCATGTGCTGAGAAGAGCTGAGAGATTACTTACCACAGAATCCCATTCTCCAGAGGAGTCGGCCAAGGAAAAGCCTGAGATTCGAAAGACAAAAGAGGAGAGGCCATTATCCCATGGAAGGGGTTGAAGAGTGAAATTCAAAGTGGCTTTTGAGTGAGTGTTTTGAAAACTGGCCACATTGGAGATAGTTGGTGGGTGCTTGTTGTTCACAGCAGCTTCTGGACTTTACTGCTATAGCCTGAGAGAGGTGGTGGGACTGTCCCAGAGGTTTCTAAAACCCTCAGTGGCTTCCAGACGATGTGCTTGCTGCAGGCTGACGCAGAGCGACAGCTTGTTTGACTGTCCCTCTCCCAAGCCTTGCAACCATTGTTTAAACTTCCAATTCCCTTCATTCAAACCCTTCATACTCAGAATGCACAGAGTGTCTCTTGTTTTCCTGACTGAAAACATCCAAGTGGGGGTGGGTACTAGGTAGTTGGAATGTGATTCTGGAGTTTAGGAGAGAGGTCAGGGCTGAAGATGAGATCTGAAAGTCATCAGCAAATGATGACATTTAAATCTTGAGCTTGAATGATCACCCAGCGTAGAAAGAGAATAGCTCAAGAACCGAGCCTGGAGCCAGCCAACAGAGACAGGCCGTGGGAAAGAAGACACCAAGTAGGCTGAGAGGGAACCGATGAGGTAGAAAGAACCAGGAGCGAGTGGAGCTCTGCCAGCCAGGCAAGGGAGGGCAGCAAGGAACAGAGAGTGGCTGACCGTGCCAAGTGCTGCTGACAGTGGAGTTTGCTGAGGACTGAGGATTGGCCTGCTGGATTATGCAATGTGGAGGTCACTGGTGACCTGGACACAAGCGTTCTGTGGAGTAGAGGTGGGTAGAAAAGCTGATGGAATGGGGTTTAGAATGGGAGGAAAAGACTTGCACATAGTTGTGCTCATTGTAAAGTGCCTAGTGATGTATATGAAAATGAAGCAATAACTCTGGGTTGTGAGGTTACAGATAAGGTTTTGTCGCCTATATCTTTTTACCAATCAACTGAAATTAACATGTGTTCCTTCTATAATAAGTAAAAATAAAAATTATTGTAAACATCCCTCCCTAAATGCTTCAACTGCCAACCTTCCCTGATCTGAGGTTGATGCTGAGTTCCAAGAGACTCAGGCCTAAGAAACAGAAAGTGCTGAGGCAGGTTCTCAGGCATCAGTCTCGGCTCCCAGACATTGCTTCACCTTCTCTATTCCAAGAATACCAAATTATGCACCTCCTGTCTGTTGTTCTCAAACTTAAATTACTGAGCATGCTGAAATTAAACGGTACCCTGGCAACTTGAGAATATTGCTTCACCTTCTCTATTCCAAGAATACCAAATTATGCACCTCCTGTCTGCTGTTCTCAAACTTAAATTACTGAGCATGCTGAAATTAAACGGTACCCTGGCAACTTGAGAATCCTTTTCATACGTAAAACAAATGTTTTATGGAATATTTCCCATGTAGCAAGAACCTGCTAAACTCTACATTTAAAAAGATGAATGTGCCTCCAAATGCTTAATTCACACTGTGAACATCATTTATTAGGGATAGCCAGAAACCTATCTAGCAGATATACCTTCCAACCCTACTGAGTAAAGAAGCAAACATGAGGAAGTTCAGGCACTTGAAGCTTATATGACCAAGAAAGGTGAAAAAGAAGTCTTGGGAAATCCAAATGCAACATTATGTAATAGACAGGAAAGTTACCTTGTTTCTGGGATTAAAACAGTTACTAAATGTTTGTGAACTACTTCTGAACAAGGGCTCTTTCCCTGATCCTGTATCCCAGCACCTCCCACAGTAGCTACATGTAGTTAGCGCTTAAATTTATTGAACTGCCTCACATGTTCTTATTTACTGAACTACTCATCATCCTTATCCCCTCTTTCTAGCAAATACAAAGTTAGGTTTAATGAGCACAGATTAAGTAACATAAAGTGAAGGTGGAGAAGCTTCAAATGTTCAGAGAACTCATGGGGGCATTTCTCTCCAGGCTCCAGATATTTCTGTCATACTAATGGTGATGCCCTAAATTCCTAGTCCCTGGAATTGCAAAGTCTGGCTGCCAATGAAGGAGGTCTTCAAAGTACTAGAGGAAAGAAAATGAGGATTCAAAAGAGGCTTGGCAATATAGATGAGGAGGAAAGCCATACTGTCATATCCTGGTGAATCTTCTAACTACTGATGATAGACATGCATAGTAGCATAAGACTCACGAATAACAAGAATGAAGCTAAGTGCATTTCATGCATTACCTATATTAGTGCTCAAAACAACTGGAAGCAGAAATTGCCCCACTTTACAAATGAGGAATATGAGGTTCTAAAAGGTCATCACACAGGTAGTTAGGGCTGGGCTCAGAGCCAGCCAGAGGGGTAGGAGGTAGACTCAGGCTGGGGACCCAGAAGGGGACAAAAGAGCATCACCAATATATTTGTGAAACAGTGGTCGGAAAAAGAAGAGGCAGAGGAGTACGATTATGCAGCAGGTTCAGCAACACATAAGGACCTCTCACCTACAGATAGATGCCTCACTCACAACTGCTCAAGAGAAAGGAGACTGATTCAAACTTAACCTCTATATCGAAGACTTAGAAATATGCAGCCATAGATTTGTTATCTATGACCATCAAGAGGGAAGAATAAACATGAAAGGCTTGTAGGAATGAAAACTGTTAGAACATTCAAGCTTCAGCAATTCGTGACAACCTAGGAAATCACAAAAGTCTGTATGTAGAATTGCTTCAAATTGTATTACATCCTAAGCTGTAGTGAAAAATGCTACTTGAAATGTAAAGTGAAGTAACAAATCGTGGCCAGCAGGCGGCAGCGTTACCTCACGATGATTTCTGTAAACACTTGCAGAAAGGATTATAGTAAATGTTTTATTCTGATTGATACCATTATGGAAATCCAAACATAATTCATATTTAGAAGAAATTATGAATACAATACTATTTGATCATAGTATGATGTGGATTTTTGTGACTAATGTTGATTAAGTCTGTTCAATTAACTGGAAGAATACAAGATTTAATTATTAAGTAAATTCATCATCAAAACATATTTCTGCATACTGGATAAAAAGTATAATGTCTAGACCATTCTAAGTCATAGTGGAGGGAATATATTTAAATATTGGTTTTCCAATAAGATATTTAATATATTTTGCCTTCCTATGTGAGACNTGTTCAATTAACTGGAAGAATACAAGATTTAATTATTAAGTAAATTCATCATCAAAACATATTTCTGCATACTGGATAAAAAGTATAATGTCTAGACCATTCTAAGTCATAGTGGAGGGAATATATTTAAATATTGGTTTTCCAATAAGATATTTAATATATTTTGCCTTCCTATGTGAGACGTATAATTTTACATTACACACTCTTGAAGGCTCATCTATTTTTTAAATGTTGAAGTTTTCATTCACTCTAGAGTAATATTAAAATTTATTTTCAACTTTTTAGAAAGATTAATATTTGGTTGCAATTTTTAAAATATGTTAAAGCATGTTTCATATACAATTTATGTTGTTATAACAAAATACCACAGACTGGGTCTCTTATAAAGAAACTAAGTTTATTTGGCTCATGGTTCTGGAGGCTGGGAAGTCCAAGAGTATGGTGGCCACATCTGTCTAGGACCTTTGCGCTGTATGATATCATAGCAGAAGGCAGAAGGGCAAGAGAAAGAGAGCAAGAGTGAGAGAGGGCCAAACTCACTTTTATTTTGTTATATATATATATATTTTGTTGTTGTTGTTGTTGTTGTTGCTGCTGCTGTTGTTATATATACATATTTTTTGTTTTATATATATATATATATATATATATTTGGGGGAATAAACCTCTCTTTTGAGGTATTCTTTAACCAATGAATTATTTAGATGTGTATTACTTTGTTTCCAAATATTTGGGAATTTTTCAGATATCTTATTATTATTGACTTTTAATTTAATTCCATTGTAGGCAGAAAACATAAATTGTATGACATGAATAGTTTAAATTTTGAAACTTATTATATGGCCTAGAACATGGTCTAATTGGTAAAGGCCCATGTGCACTTACAAAGAATGCGCATCTGCTGTTGTCAGGTGGAGTGCTTACGTGTGTTGATAGTATTTTTAAAGTCTACTATATTCCCACTAATTTTCTTACGACAATTATTGAGAAAAGGGCATAAACATCTCTGATTCTAGTTGTGTATTTATCTATTTTTCTTTCCAGTTCTATGAGTTTTGGTTCAGGCTCTGAACTGAATGTTTGTGTCCCCACAAAATTCACATGTTGAAATCCTAGACCCTTCTGTGATGGTTGAACTCACCTTTAGAACAATCCACTCTCGCTATAACAAACACGCTCCCATGATAAGAACATTAATCCATTCCTGAAGGCAGAGCTCTCAATGCCTAACCACTTCTTAACAGCCCCACCTCTTAAAACCATCCCAATGGCAATTAAATTTCAATATGGGGGGGGGGCATTCAAATCACAGCACATTCTATTCAAAATTAAAATGGCAAACTCCACTTGGTAAGCATGGTAAGTTTGCGTTTACTCTCAAAATATTTACGGAGTCTATTACAGTGAGTTAACACTTTTTTCTTTATTGATCTTGTTTACATTAAGAAAATCTCTGGCTTCACTAGCTGATGTAATAAATTAAAAAGCATGCCTTTGCCCCCAGCATTATATTGAGCACTAAGAAATAAAAGGTTTGTTACAGAGACAAACCCAATAGAGTCTTATATCCCTGGAAACTTTCTAAAATTCCTAAATACGTAATTGCATATAGATTGCTGGTTGCATTTTTGAATAACAAATAATCCGCTGGAGAGTCATTAATTCAGTTACTCACTGCCACCTCACTCTACAACCCAACCCCCCCAACACACATCCACTTCACAAGATTAATGTGATTAAAACTTGTATCTCAGAAAAGTTTCATGTGCTTAAGTATTAGTTTCTTTTAATAATGGAACCAGAAAACATTCAATGTATAAATGCCAGGAGTCTAGTTAAATGCATGGCATGATAGCATAAGGTGGTGTATGTTTCAAATGTCAGAAAAAATCAGGAGACAGAATGGACCAAATTACTAAAGGTTGGTGGTGCAGATTACAAATGCAAAGTTGGGAAAGAGGACTGCCAATGAGAATAGTCAAAGATTTCCTCATGGCGAGGAAGGTGAGCTGGAGTTGAGAGAGAAAGAAAGAGGAGGCCATTGAGTTGGGAGAAAGGCGGCGTAAGAAAACATAAAGGAGACTTAATTGTTATGGGACATTTGGAGGACCCTTTACTTAATTTTTAAAATAATATGCTCTTTCCTGTCCAGTGATCTTATGTGAAAAATAAAGGTTGCAGACTGGCCAGTTAGTTGAGCTGGTTAGAGTGGGTGTTGACAACACCAGGGGCAGGGGTTTGGATCCTTATACCAGCCAGCAGCCAATATATAAATAAATAAAGGTGGCATCCAGTGATCTTCCAGGATTCTACTGGTGCTAACCCTCCATAAATTGATTATCTTCATGCCAATCACACTGTTATGAGGTGGATTGGTGAGTTCTGTCCCCGCAAAATTCATTTGTTGAAATCCTAACCCTAAGTACCTCCTAATATGACCTTATGTGGAAATAATATTGTTGCAGATGTAATTAGTTAAGATGAGGTCATATTGGAATAAGGTAGGCCCCTAAATCCAGTATGATTGGTTTCCTTATAAAAAGGGGGAAATTTGGACACAGGCACACACACAGGGAGAGTGGCATGTGAACACTGGAGTTGTGCAGCCACGAGCCAAGGAGCCACAAGAAGCTGCGAGAGAGGCCTGGAGCAGATGCTTCCCTACACTTGCAGAGGAAGCGGGGTCCTGCCAACACCCTGATCGTGGACTTCTGGAATCCAGAACAGTGAGACCATAAAGTTCTGGGGTTGAAACCACTCCATTTGTGGTACTTTGTTACAGCAACCCCAGCACACTAATAACACACATTAACCAAAATGCATTACCTTTATCTAAATATTTTGTATGTATAAACATATGCAGTACAGTGAAATCCAACATAAGTATTCAGATGTAGTCAGCCCATTAGAATTGCAGATTGGGGTGGGGGGACGGCTTCATGCAGAGGCTGTATAAGTTCAAAGTCTCTGAGTAAATCATCATTTGCCAGTTTTAAATTATGCATGACTGGTGGTGGAGGCCAATAGAAAAATAGCAAATGGGGCCAGATGAGGTTGCTCTCTGGGTTCTGCATCCTACGGAAGGCTGGTTGCACAAATGCTCTATAAATCATCAACTTGTTTAAAGCTTCTTCCTGGCTTTAGGTATTCACACTGGCTTTCTTCAAGTCACTTTTCTTGTTCAAACAGTGTTCCCTGGTCAAACACTGCATCAGTTGGCACATGTACCACTTGGGTGGCAGAACTGGGCTTTTAGCTCTGACTGCCAAACTGACAGATGATCCAGAATGCTCCTGTCCCATGACTCTCCATCTTCAGTATTAGTACTGTGCTGATTCTGGAGGGAAAAAAAAAAAAAAAAAAAAAACTGTCCATATCTCCTTGTTTATTTGGTGCAATTATTTAATTGACATCCCTATTTCCAAAAGGACTTGAGATGACTTAAAATAAAAAACACCTGGCCAACACGCACATTATAAACTGTGTAGTCTGACATGGATAAGGTAGTTACACATTCTATCTAGCCTGCTTTTACGGAACTGCAAAGTCTATTTAGATACCAAGTAGAAATGCATACCTAGTCTATACTATTAGAACACGTGCTTTCAAAGCTTGAAATAACTTTTGTCTGCCATGACATTATCCTTTACGTAGACCAATAATGAAAGAGAAATTTATCAGTATAAATGGCAGAGAAAAGGGGGGGGGAGTCTTCATTTCTCATCTTTATTATCTGCTGACTATATTTCCCTATAGCAGGCTCAGAAAAACAATGTTACTCCCTATGTAGAAAAATTTGCTTTATAGAAAATGTTATTCTGTGTGTGTTTCTAACTTGTTCTATATATTCTGAAGGTAAGAGAATATCTTAAAAAATAAAAGAGACAAAAAAATCTATGATCAGAAGCAATATATGAGGAAAATGAGGAGTACAAAAAACAGGAAAAATAAAAATAAATTAAATGAGTGAATAAGTAAATTTTATTCTAGAGAAATAACCATCCAAGCACTACAGCTCCTAACAAGTTTTTTACATGGAGAAACACAATTCAAAAAGAGAGATGGGGTGGGGAATGACTTACAAAATTTAAATTTTTTAACAAATTTATTTTTTTATTTTAAAAGAAGAAATCAGAGCCCAAGAATTTATTTTAATATGAGCAGAATAATCATAGGCCTTTTCTCTAAGAGATCTTATGAATTATCCTAATGTGTCCCAAATCAAACAAGCCAACAAACGAAAAACCAGAACCATTTCTTCAAAAAACATATACATGGTACAGCTGCATTCACACCACAATTCCACATATGCCCCCTACAAACTACTTCAAGCAACACAGCATGCTCTACTCCGAAAACTTCTCAGTGCTTCACCTGAACAGCACACAGCACTAACACGACACTAGTGTTGGCCCCTTCTTAAATTGTTAATCAGTCGTCCTGCTGTAAGCTGATTCCTCTGTACTGGGAGACAAGAGTCAGGTAAGACTAAAGAAGGATGACACTCTGTTCTAGGTGAATGTTTTCTGTCACTCTTAGGTGCACAGTTGGCACACAGCCCAGCAAGACTCAACCCGATAGGTTCTGAGTCCCAACTTCAGGCTCAGATGGTGCTGCACAGCCACTGCAAAAGTAACAGTACATTTTTGGATGGAGCTTTACAGTGAACATTCAAACACAGTGCACTCTGCGCTTTCAAACATGAGATCACAAGCACTTGAGGGAAGGATGATCATCCCCACTTTGGAAATGAAGTACAACTCACCCGGTGGGCATACACAGGTGGGAGGACAGAAGTATCCATGGCTGGCTGGCCAGAGGACACTGCAGGATAAGCAGCATGCACAAGATGCAGAGTCATTCAACAAGTGGAGGTGCAGCTACTCTGCCACCAGGTAACGTCAGGCCTGCTGGAAATGGATCCATTATAATGCACTCTAGGTTGGAAACAGTAAGTGTAATTAAATGAGAAGAGCACAAAAGTTTGTGGAATCCATGCTCTCTACCATTCAGTTTTTGCTCGATAGTATGGCAAGTAACAGTGCTCTTGTGACCCCCAGAAAACCATCTTGAAGCTGAAGCTCTCCATAAAATTTTCAGGAATAAATCTCATTGCTAATTTGAGCTGTCATGGCCACTGATATTTGGAGCTTAAACTTAAGTCAGCGTTCCTGGCATCTAAATGGTCAAGTTGTTTCAGGATAAAGTGTGCATCAGCCTTAAACCATCCAGGTTCCTTATGCAGGTTACAGACGGGCCTCAGGGTAGCACTTAAATGAGAAAGAATATCATTAAAAGAAAGGCTGAGGGGCCGACCTCGTGGCTCACTCGGGAGAGTGCGGCGCTGGGAGCGCTGAGACCATGGGTTTGGATCCTATATGGGGATGGCCAGTGCACTCACTGGCTGAGCGCGGTGCGGTCGACACCAAGCCAAGGGTTGCAATCCCCTTACCGGTCACAAAAAAAAAAAAAAANAGTTTGCACTGCCTACATTAATCATTAAATCTATTTATAGGCCAATCAAATATGCTTAAAATATTGTGACCAAAAAAAACTATATTTAAAAAATGTATGGATAGCTAAAAACAATTCATCTTTTTCCTTATAATTGCCTATATGATGTAATTTCCTTAAGGTAACTCTATTGTGTTAATTTATAAATAGCATTATTTTATAATAAATGTACATTCAATCCAAAATATCAAACAATAATTAAAGTAAGAAATTACATGAATATTTTGCAGGGAATTTGTTTGAATATAATCAATAGAATTAACATCAAGTAATATATGACTCATTTTTAAATATTTCTAAATTTATACTTGAAATAAAAGTAAAAAATCTTTTCTTATGAATTCCATTTTCCACTTAAAAATTTTATTTTTCAAATAAATGCCTACTGAAATACATTGTTATAATCTTTTGATACATAAAATGTTAATTCTTTAATGCCTTATGTCTTGTTTCAGTTATGTCAAATTAAAACACAACAAATATGCAATTCTTTCTTTATAAAAATGACATGTAAATTTGGGAAAAATTTAAGAGATAACATGACAAACTAAGTAAATCACACTTCCAGTACATTTTTTGAGAAGCTGTTTGATTGCAAAGAAACTGTTAATTTTTAAAATAAACAGAGTTTACAGTATAGTGCCAACAGTAAGAGTAGAAATTAATCACAAACATTTAAAAATTGACATCTTATTAGTGTCATTTACATGACATTAAAAGGCATGGCAGGATAGCTTACAAAAGATTCTGGTATGTCATTAGCATCCAGTCCTGATCTGATCCCCACTCACAATCACTATCTGCCATTATACACTGAAACTTCAGTTAAGCAAAACATCTTCTAAAACTTTCCTTGACAACCCCAAATACATCATCAAAATCTCCCCTCTGTGATCCTACAGCACCTACTACACTTGACACATTGTGTTGAAATTCACTGTAGGTTCCATTAGAAAATATTTTCTTACAGGTCAGGACAATATAATTATATTCCTTAATCCCACAAAAACTTGGGCACATGGTTGACATTCAATAAATGTATGTACTGAAGTTATCTGCCTCACAGATAGAAAAGGGAAAAATTCATACATGAGATAAAAGTTTCCCACATATTTTTTTCTTCTTATAATTAGGATGTCTAAAACAGGAGAATCAAATAAATTATTTAAAGATATTGTGGACATGATTTTATGTAGGATTTTTTTGATGTGCTATTACCGCTCAGAAACCGAAATATTTATTTTGTGAAAATTGCTCTTCTTCTTCAGATCACATGTTCAAAGTCTCTTTCACCTAATTCAGAAGCATCTGAATGTAAACCTCCACTGCCATAAATGTCATGACAGATGAGACTAACTCCCAAGCACTGAGAGACACACACTATTGTATCTCTCATGTCTAAGACTTATATAATTCTTTCTTCCAATCTTGCCCCTCCTGTCTTACATAAAACTTGTGTAAACTCATTAGATTTTTCTCTATACTTTGAAATATGAGATTAAAAATGTGAAATGCCTCTAAGATATCTTTAAAAGTATTATAATATGAATTATAATGTATTACCGGGAGAACAGATTTTAATAGATATTTACCAGCGCGGTGCGGTCGACACCAAGCCAAGGGTTGCAATCCCCTTACCGGTCACAAAAAAAAAAAAAAAGAAAGGCTGAGAAGTGTATAGTACACTCACACAGATGAAACAGAAATACTATACCTTTGTCCAGAACCATTGTTAATCATGGACTTCAGACATATAATCAACTGCAGACTGTTACCCAGATTTTGCATGTTTTTTCTAATAATGGTGACAAGTTGCACTAGTATACTATGCCTTATGCAGTCTCCCTTGTGACCATCTTAAGATTGAACAGAGTCTTGCTAAGACCTAGAACAAAGAGAAATTAAATTTCAAACATCCATGAAATCTTGGTTCTACTGACACGCTGTAGTGTACTGTGACCTGAGAGCAGTAACCACCTCAGTAGGATGTCATCAAGCAGTTCCTTTCTGGATCAAAACCTCCTGGATGGCTAAAGTATGGAGCTACAGCAACTCTGAAACAATTTAATTGAATCAGAAAATTGCCAAGGACTTCCAGTTTCCCTTCACATTGGATAAAACCATATTTATAAGATAAAGAGCAGTGGACTTCCTGACTTCGGCATCTGACCCTTCCCTATATATGACAGAAACCATGACTCCTTCTTGTCACATTTAATCCTCAGAGTGATACGTATTAAGGCTATAAAGGTTTACTATAAACAGAGAATGGAGCAAATCCTTCGGGCAAGCAGGAACCCCTTGGGATTCCTAGCCTCCATGCACCTGGGAATTTGATAGACATCTTCAAGCCACATCGACCTAATTGCCACACAGACATCTGCATAGAGACATTCCTTTCACCCTCCCCTTGGAAATTTTTGTGCACATAAGAAGTACTGTATAGATTATATACTCAAACAGGTATGTCAAATTTTATGGTCAATTTAAGTGGTTGTCTAGATTAATTTTTTACTATATAGTAACTTTGGAACCTGACCCTACAAGAGAAGCCATCTCCCTGAAAATCAACTTGTTTCTAACCAAATAATCATTCATTTTTCTTTTTAGATGAACAACTGTTGTAAATGAAGTCATTGCTTTTCTTTCTTATACCTCCTTTCCTAATATGGACCAGTTTATTTGAAAACTATATAAATCACTAATAAGTTCACATATTTTCATCAATGGACATTTACCCAGTATCTCTGGGTATGGGATAATGCCTGTATGTAGACATTGCAAGAATGTGGGTGTCCTCTATCTTCAAGGGATTTTAACCCTAGTTTGGAAATATGAGCAATATAAGTCACATGCAGTTTACATAGTAAAACAATTTTGATGTTGTACTGGATAAAAATAAAATCACTTAATTTGCTGTTCAGCAAAATTCTTCAGGCTGATTAAAAATGTAAAATTCATTTTATTTTTATTGTCACTGGTATTTTTTCCTCTGTAATCCTGTCACTGGAAATGCATTCATCATGCTTAATGTTTTTATTAATCTTCCACCATAAATAAATCATGGGGTGAGAGTTACTCTCCAATTTGTTTTATGGCTTAAAAAAAAAAGACATAAAGACATTCTACTTCTTTTGTAAATGATCTGTCACTATAAATTATGCAATGTTCCTAAATTGTTAGACAAATCTGGCATATTTATTTTATAATAAATTAAAATGTATGCATTAGACTTTCTTTTCCCACTTATTTACAATATTAGTTCCACTGGTCAAAAATATTGCATCTAATCTATTCTAAAATTCATTAATTATGTGGCTAATTTCTTGTGATGACATTAAGAGCAAATCATACTGAAGCTCACACAACATTGCCCAATTTACCACTTCATAGATGTGGTGGCGATCTATGGTCATCTTAATGCTTACAATGACACAGTCTGACAGTTAATGCAACAAATGAAAAATATTCTCTCCCCCCAACTATCAATTTTCTATCTGTAATATAAATAAATGACTTACTCATATTAAAGATATTGAATCCATTAAAAAGTTGTACTCTGTTGACAAGAGTATGAATTGAAGGCATACATACCTCCTTCTTCATTTTTTTTTAAGAAATAAGGTTTATTGAATATTAAGAATTGACAAAGCATTTCTATAGGGTAATCAAATGAGTCATCATATTTGTATGTGATATTCTTCCAGATAAATGGGAAGATTCTGCTATTAATTGTTAAGAAAGAGGGGCCGGCCTGGTGGCGCACTGCTACAGTGCGCCGCTTGGGAGCGCGGCGGCGCTCCCGACGAGGGTTCGGATCCCACATACAGACCGGTTCCCACTCACTG
This sequence comes from Galeopterus variegatus, assembly GCF_000696425.1. Lineage (NCBI taxonomy): Eukaryota > Metazoa > Chordata > Mammalia > Dermoptera > Cynocephalidae > Galeopterus > Galeopterus variegatus. The sequence continues at coordinate 178,071 of NW_007727820.1, read as the reverse complement.
GTTGAGCGAGGTGCGGGCGCAGCACTGAGGGTTGCAATCCGTTGCCGGACACGAAAAAAGACAAAAAGGGAAAAAGAAAAAAAAAATTGTTGAGAAAGAGAAAGTGACAGAAAGATATCAGTCATACCCCCTTCCTAAATTCCTGTTTCCTGTCTTTCCATGGTCCTGCCCCCAGGCCTCTCTCAAGGAACTTACTGCTCCAACCACAACTCCAGGTACAGCTGCAACTCTGAGAGGTGGACTGGATTTTGAGGAACTCTGAGGAAATCCCCAGGGGTCATCCACAGGACTTGAGGTATCTTTAATAGGACCAGGTTTAGTGCCTCAGCACTAGAAACTAGCAGGGCCTCAGCTCATGCTTGGGAAGGAGGGGTGGTTAAGAGGACAGTGGGAGTGTCCTTTCAGCCCCAACGCCAGGCTTCAGCCTCTGATATCACCATGAGGGGCTTGGACGTTGAAGGGTAGTTAAGGGCAGTGGCAAATGACCACAACATTCTTCTGTCTTCCTCAACTATGATGACAGAGGACAGGGGCCAGGAAGCAGCTGGAGCATGAAGCAAGACAGTATGCTCTTGACCAAAGGTAACCCTGAGCATCCAGAAAGTCCCCATCACCCTGTGCTTTCACCTTTCAGCCTCCTGTTTCCTGGCACTGTCTGCAGAAAGGTACACTTAGACCATAGCCTTCTTCTAGAGGAAGTGAGACCCTGATGGAGCCGTGGGCAGAGGCATTTTAGGGAAAGGTGGGGAAGTGGAGCAAGGGAAGCCTTAAAAGGGACTTGATAATACAGTGGCCTCTTTGAAGCAGGCAAATACTGCTTTAAAACATGGTTTCTTAACAGTGAAATGCATTCTGTCCAAGTAAATCTCACAAATACAAAAAAGTATACTCCACGTGACTCAAAAAGCCAGAGATCCTTGAATTATGTAACTTCTATGCTCCTGACTTGCCTATCATAATCACACTTTTAGTACCTTAAGGAAACTTATGCCTGAATCAGTATCTTATAAGAAATAATCAATCATTTAAGCATTGGGTCTTTGAAAACTGTCCTGGAAGTCAGGTCAACAGGAATGCTGTTGGAGGGCTACAGCCTGGTTTGCAACTGAGAAGTCTCTTGGATTCTTCCAATAATGATGTTAGGTTCCTCTTCTCTCCAACAGTCTTTTCATAAGCCTTTCCATAACATTATGAAAGGAAACCAAGCAACGCTCAAGAAAAATAAATAGCGTCATAGTAAATACAAGTGAAAGTAAGAGACAGAAAACCAGATTAAGACCTTTGAATCTAAAGCACCCAAGTACTAAATAGGGTACACAGTCAAAATGCAACAACTTCAAGCTGTAAAATGAGTGTAAGGCAGTTTGAAGGAGTATGATTTTCCTACAGATGACTATTTTGGTGCTCTTTTGTAATATTGACACTGTCCGAGCTGTCTTTGGTTTTCCTGTTTCTCTGGTGCCCTCAGAATGGGGGTCCAGTACTAGATGAATTATAGGTTGGTAAATGGCTAAGAGATGACAGGCAGTTTTTCTCAGAGTGAACTCATTACCTACCATGTCTCTTTGGGCAATAAGAAATAGTGGATTTTTAATGTGATTAAATGTAATATCCATGTAACGGTCAAAGATTCCTGAAGATGGCTGGGTATTCCCCTTTTCGAGCTTAGTCCATTTTCAGTAATTAGTACTACAGGCCAAAGCACACACACAGCATTATAAATCACTGAAATCAATCATGTCAAGAGAGATCTGTGGAGTCCTTTTATACTGCACTCTGTTCTCCCCCTGTCATTGCCAGCCAATGTCATTATGCTTATTAGAAATTCTCAGCTGCACCTCCTGTTCTACATTCCATACATGTGAGCAGCAAGTTGTAATTTCTACTCAGTCTAAGGAAACAGCCCTCTTTAGTTCATAAATACTACCACAAGATTCCTCAAGTTTGGGGGATGGTTACTTTCAAGACCTTTAAAATTCCTATTAAAGCAACAAGGAGGCTCACTGAAATTAATAGTAGAAATGCCAACCTATTACAATAAAGAGCCCATGAACTATGATGCTAAAAACAGCTACCAACTATTCCTTAGTTAGGCTACACCTTCAAAGTTATCCATGTATTTAGCCATACATTTATCCTGGTCTTATTGACAGCTATGCCATTTTGCTGGCTGACCCAACTGAGGGAGAAACACATTGGTGACAGATCTGAAATACATCAATGGAAAGAAAAGCAGAATCAACGACATACAAATATTGTTACAGATAGAGTTGAAGTCAAAATCTGAATGGCATTTCAGACCAACCGAGTAGACGGTGTATTTTAAAATGCCTACCTCCAAGATACTCCAACATGTAGTTCTAACACCAGTTTACAGCAAATAATCCAACCAAATTTATTGGCATCTGTTATGTGCCAGAAACTATACCAGATTAGATCAAAAAGACTCCTAAAGAGAAGCTGCAGAGCTTATAAATGACTGAACATCACATGTGGTCCAAACAAAGAAACCTATTTCCTCAGCTGGATAATTGCAGTTATAACTTCCACATGATCCATAAGTAAAGAAAAACTATTCATGAGTATACTATCCATGATAGAGAACAAAGCAAATGAACCAATCATTCCTGTAATTACAGGGGGTAGGAATTGTATTTATTATTTAGGGGAGAAAGAGCTGACATCATACTGAACATTGTCACATCTGGACTGTACTTTTTGTGATGGGGAAGAAAAAAAGTTTTAATTTGTTAGAAAACTTCATTTCTAGAGTTGGATCAAGTCAAAACTGTGACATCATCCAAAGTAAATATTAGTGACAAACCCCCTTTCCCATTATGACAACCCATTTGTAGCCTTCCTGCACCTTTGAGCTCCCCACTGTGGAGCCTCTCAGGGTAGGGCCTGGGCTTTGGACAGCTGGCTCCCAGCTCTACAAAAGCCTTGGCCCCAAGAAAAGCCTATCAGCGTCCTCCAGATCCTATGGTGGAGAAAGCCAGCATCTTATTCTTTCCATTCTTAAGGGAATGTTAAGTCCCATAGGCCCCAAAAGGTCTTTGTGCTCTCCTGTCATCCACACCAGCCTCTTCCCTCCAGTCTCAGCCACAGCTCGGGCTTCTCCTCAGCCTTTGTCCTTGCAGGAGACCCTGTCCACTCCAAGACTTTTGGCATGGCATTTATCCAAAAGATAAAAAGAAAAAATATATCATTTCCTTTCCTTCCCTCTTAATTCTAGTAAACAACTACTCAAAAACAAGAGACGTGAAAGTGACCAGCACAGAAACTTACAATTCAACTTTTTGAGGTTACTTTGGATTTCTCGTTGTGCAGACACAAAGTCACAGTTACGTATGCCTGCTGAGGTTGCAATGAAGTTGCCAGGACTTTTTCTGGACCTGAGAACCCCTCTGTCCTGAGCAGCATTCTGAAGGGGGTGGTGTGACTCCCTGTTAAGTCTGGAGGCAAAGGATGGCCTTGTGGGCCACATTCCTGGAGAATATACCAGCTTCTTTGGATGTTTGTTTTCCCGCTTGCCAACCAGTGTTTTGTATATCTTTGCTTGTTTGTTTGATTATTTTGCTCAGCCAACTGCAACCTCCTCCATCCTATGGTAGGAAAGTAGATGTTTGGCCTTCCCTCCTTCCTGAAGAAACTACAAACTAAAAGAACAAACTTTTAAGCTATTTACAAGACATGACTTCTCCAGAGTCCAAGGGCAAAGCACCTGTGAAGTCAAATTCTTCACAAAGCGGTCTTCTCTAGAGCTCAATCTTCTCCCTAGTTGGGGTCTCCAGGGCTCTGTTTTATACCTCTGTCACCAAGAGCTCCCTTCTTCTAACCTTCCCATGCAAATATCCACCCACCTTACAGGAAACCCACCCCCACACACAGGAGGCAAAGTCCTGGATTCATGCCTTCTCCCACCAGTAATCCATTTCCCTAAATCTAAGTCACTGTCTGGAAAGAAGCCCTCAGGGTGGGAGCTCTGTGATGGAAAATAGTGTCCCAGGCTGGCAAACTGTCCAGCAGGGAAGGGCTTTGGTGTGGTGTGAGAAGGAAGTCCAGGAAAGGCATAACTCTTCAAGCTGGGTCTTCTGTCCCCTGTGAGTCGCAGGCACGCCATTTAATGTCCAGATTGTCCCAGCTGGATAACAGGTTAGACCCACATGCAGACACACCTCCAAAGGACCAACATCAGTGCTCAGTGCAAACACAGAATGAGGAAGGGGATATTTTCCTAATACTGACTCAGCCTTTTCAAGAGGCTTCATTCTCCCCAGCAAGCAAGTCACAAGACTGTAGAGAGAAGCATTTGCTTCCTTTCATTCCTCCCCCAACCCCCTTCCTAATTCTGCTCTTTCAAACTCCCAGTAACAAAGAATGGCCCAATGTAGGATCGTATACATCTTATTCTCTTCTTCTAGGAAGGGTGTAAGGTCAAAACTTCCACTGCCCCACTCACTCTTTGCTGAAAAATGCAGAATTTCGGAGAGAGGTGCTAGAGAGTACCACCTGGCCTACAGCAGTTACCAGGTAAAATCCCCGTATGATTCAACAGGTGGAAAACAGGCAGTTACTTTACTAGGTGACTTTTCTATATTTTCCAGATTCTCCAGTATAAGCCAAAACAAATGAATAAGCACAAACATGGATAACACTTTTTAAAATGGATTGATAGTTCAAGATGACAGGAATAGATGGTCCCCAGGATCACCATCCCCCACAACTGACCAATTTATAACACTGAAAAGCAAGGACTGCCAACCTGGGACCGCTGGAACATGAGGGAAGAGGAGGAGAGATCCACAGGGTTCAGGAAGGCAGGAGAAGCCATGGGAGAGTAAGAAGAAACTGCTGGACCATTTCAAGTTCTGGTCATTTCAGGGCCAGCCCTGTGAGAGGCGGGAAGAGGTTGCGACAGAGCAGGAGCCAGCAAAAGCCACAGCTGAGCCTTTTGTGTGAAGTTGCCTGGAGCCTGTAGGGCAGAAGAGGCCCTCAGAGCACAACATTCCAGTCCCCAGGAGAGTGAGACAACTGACAGGGGACTGTGGCCCCACATAGGAGGAAGCAACCACAGCCAATTAGAAGAAAGGAACCACTCAAAGGCCTGTGAGTGATTTCAAGGAATCCGTGCACAGCCAATCTCATGGGAAGCATTAGGTGCAGGAGGGAGGCTGGCCCACCGGAAGAACATTGGGGTAGAGAGTGGGCAGCGGATCAGCCTTCCAATCAGCACAACCCCACTCTGTGGAGACTGGTCAGAGCAATAGAACTATATTTGGTACAGTTTGCTGGAAAGACTCAGTCCTGGGCTGGAATTTCCACAGAGCCCTGATGTATCTGACCTCACAAGACCTGGAAGTAATTAAAAGGCCAACAATTAAAATCAGGTCTGCACAAAAAGCCTTCCCAGAGAATCAGCAGCAAAGCAGCAATTTAGCACAATCACAGAGCTCAAGTGCTGGTCCCCACAGGAAGTTCCCCCAATTTTGGAATTAACCAAAATCACAGACCAGAGACAAAGTTCTTATATTAACCAGTAAAAGTCTAACACAACCAACAAACATCTACAAAACTTAGATGAGGTAGCAGTCTCCTTGAATGCCCAGTCATTAACATAAAGACACAAAGATAAAGAACAGATAAATATGACACCAACAAAGGTAACAAACAAAGCACCAGCAATGGACTCAGAGGAACAGCAGATTTACAAAATAACTGATAGAGAATTAAGAATAACCTTCTCAAGGATGTTTGGGGAGTCACAAGAAAATACAGATACAAAATTAAATGATATCTGGGAAACAATCCAGGAGCAGAATGAAAAATTTTACAAAAAGAATGAATCGATGTAAAAACAAACAAACAAAAAACAAATAGAAATTCTAGAAATAAAGAATACATTATCTGAACTGAAAAACTTGATAAAAAGCTCCAACAGCAGACTTAATCAAACACAGGAAAGAATCAGAGAGCTCAAAGATAGAACATATGATATTATCAAATCAGAGGAGCAAAAAGAAAAAAGAATAAGAAAAATGAAACAAAAATACAACAAATATGACACTCCTCACGCAACATAAGCTCCACATAATTGGCATACCCAAAGGAAAGGGAAACGAAAGCATATGTAGAAAGCATATTCAACGAAATAATGGCTGAAAATTTCCCAAATAGAGAACAATAACAGCATCCAGGTACAGGAAGCTCAGAGGTCACCAGACAAATTCAATCCAGTGAGGAACACCCCAAAGCACATCAAAATCAAATTGTCAAAAACCAAAGATAAAGAAAGAATACTAAAGCAAGAGAAAAGAAACGCAGAACATTTGAAGGCCCCAATGCATCTCTCAGCAGATTTCTCAGTAGAAACCCTACAAGCCAGAAGAGAATGGATTAATATATTCAGGGTGCTAAAGGAAAAAGACTGTCAGCCAAGAATTCTCTATCCAGTAAAACTAACCTTCAAATATGAAGGAGAAATAAAGTCTTTCCCCAACAAACAAAAGCTAAGGGAATTCATCAACACTAGACCTGCATTACAAGAAATGCTAAAGGGAGTTCTTCAGTCTGAAAGAAGATGATGCTAAGGAGCAGCAAGAAAACATTTGAAGGTATATAATTCATTAGTAAAGTAAACTCATAGAAAACTTCAGAATATTCCAATGTCATAGGGAGGTGAATAAACCACTTACATCCTTAGTATAAAGACTAAAGGACAAACCTAACAAGACACTAACATATACCACAACCATATAAGAGATAGGCAATATTAAAAGATGTAACTTGAAAGACAAATGGTCAAAAAGTTGGGGGGGAATGACACCAAAGCATAGAGTTGGCTTTGGTTTTTTCTTTTCTCTTAGATATCAAAATTAAATTATTAGCCTAAAATAATCTGTTATAACTGTAACATGTTTTTTGCAAGCCTTATGGTAACCATAACACAAATACTTATAAGAGACATACTAAAACTATATCGGAAGAAATCAAAACGCACTTACTAGAGAAAGCTACTCAATCACAAAGGAAGACAGTAAAATGGGAAAAAAGGATCAACAGAACAACCAGAAAAAAATAAACAAAATGGCAGTAACTAGCCCCTACATATCAGTAATAACTCTAAATGTAAATGGATGAAATGCTCCAATTAAAAGACACAGAGTGGTTGAATGGAGAATAAAACAAGAACCAATAGTATGAGGCCTATAAGAAACTCATTTCACCTATAATGACACACACTGTCTGAAAGAATGGAAGGGATGGAAAAGATATTTCATGCAAACCAAAAAAGAACAGCAGAAGCTACAGTTATATTAGATGAAATAGGCTTCAAGCCAAGGAAAGTAAAAAAAAGGTTAAGAAGGTCATTATATAATAATAAAGGTATCAAGTCAACAAGAGGATATAACAATTCTAAATATATACACACCAACTGTGGAGCACCCAGTTATATAAAGCAATTACTATAGGACCTATGGGAGATATTGACACCAATACAATAATAGTTGGGGACTTTAACACCCCATGTTCAACAAAGGACAGATCATGCAGACAGAAAATTAACCAGGAAATGTCAGGATTAATCTCTACGACAGGCTGACTTGACCTAACAGACATATATAGAACATTTCATCTATCAGCTGTAGAATGCACATTCTTCTCAGCAGCACATGGAACATTCTTTGGATTAAACCATATATTACGTCACAAAACTAGTTTCAACAAATTTTAAAAAGTTGAGATCATATCAACTACCTTGTTCAACCATAATTGAATAAAGCTAGAATCAACAACAAAAGAAACACTACAAAACATACAAATATACGGAAATTAAACAACATGCTCCTAAACAGTGAACAGGTCAAAGAAGAAATCAGAGAGTAATTAAAAAGTTTCTGGAGACAAATGAAAATGAAAACACAACAAACCAGAACATATAGGGTACAGCAAAAGCAGTTCTAAGAGAGAAGTTTATAGCAATAAATGCCTACATCAAAAAAGAAGAAAGACTTCAAATAAACAACCTAACATCAAACCTTAAGGAGCTAGAAAAAACAGGAACAAACCAAACCCAAAATCAGTAGGAAGACAGAAATAACAAAGATCAGTGCTGTAATAAATGAATTAGAGATTTAAAAAAATACAAAAAGTTGATGAAACAAAGTTGTTTTATTTTCAAAAAGATAAACAAAGTCAATAAACCTTTAGCTAGTCTAATGGGAAAAAAAGAGAGAATACTCAAATAAATAAAATTAGAAGTGAAAAAGGAAACATTACAACTGATACCACAGAAATACAAAGGATCGTAAGAGACTATTATGAACAACTATATGTGAACAAACTGGTAAACCTAGAAGAAATGGATAAATTCCTGGACACATAAAACTTACTAAGGTTGAATCATGAAGAACTAGAAAACTTAAACAGATGAATAATGAGTAATGAGATTGAAGCAGTAATAAAAAGTCTCCCAGGAAACAAAACCCCATGACCAGATGGCTTCACTGCTGAATTCTACCAGACATTTAAATATGAACTAATACTGATTCTTCTCAAACTCTTTCAAAAAATTGAAGAAGAGGGAATACTTCGAAACTCATTCTGTGAGGCCAACATTATCCTCACACCAAAACCAGAAAAAGACACAACAAAAAAGAAATATCCCTAATGAAAACAGATGCTAAGATCCTCAATAAAATACCAGCAAACAGAATCCAACAACACATTAAAAAGGTCATTCACCATGATAAAGTAGGATTCATCCCAGGGATGCAAAGATGGTTCAACTTACCCAAGTCAATAAGTGTGATATATCGTACCAACAGAATGAATGAAAAAAAAAATGATCATTTGAATAGATGTAGGAAAAGCATTTGATAAAATGCAACTCTCCTTCATGATAAAAACACTCAGCAAATTAGGTATACAAGGAATGTACCTCAACAAAATAAAAGCCATATATGACAAATCTACAGCTAATATCATCCTGAATGGACAAAAATTGGAGGCCTTTCCTCTAAGATGGAACAAGGATGCCCACTTTCCTCACTCCTAGTCAGCATAGTACTGGAAGCTCTAGCCATCATAATAATGCAAGAGAAAGCAATAAAGGGCATCCACATTGGAAAGGTGCAGTCAAACTATCCCTTTTTGCAGATGATGTGATCATACACCTAGAAAACACTAAATATTCCACCAAAAAAATTATTAGATCTAATAATAAATGAATTCAATATAGTGGTAGGATACAAAATCAACCTACAAAAGCCAGTAGCCTTCTTATATTCCAGTAATGAAATAGCTAAAGAAGAAATCAAGAAAGTAATCCCATCCACAATAGCTATAAAAAAAAAAAAGAAAAGAAAAAAGAAATTTAACCAAGGAGTAAATTTAACCAAAGAGGTGAAAGACCTCTGCAATAAAAAACATAAAACATTGGTGATGGACTAATGTTTACAAAACTATGCCCTCTGCCCTAAGTGAATCATTGTGCAGTGTATGAATGTATTGAGACAACACACTATAACTCACAAATATTCAAAAGTAAATGTTAAAATAAAATAAAAAAATAAAAATAAAATGGTTTGATATCCCCCTTACCCACATACTTCTCTGTGCCAAAGAAAACCAATATAAGGGTTACTAGAAGTTCGGGGCCAACAGTGAGTATTTTTCCATTTAGTCATATGACTTAGAACAGCTTCTCAAATATGAGGGTACTTTGAAAAGTTTGTGGAAAAATAGAATTGAAAGATAATACCAATCTTTTCATGAACTTTTTGAAGACCCTTCATAAGGTGTGCAGAATCACTTGGAGACTTGATAAAATCACTGCCTCCTGGATCACTCTGTCCAAGTCTAAAATGGGTTCATCATGCTCCAGGTGATTTGAAGCAGGTGATCTGTCTCCCCATATTTAGTTCCAGATGCTCTCAGCAGACAATATGAGCTGAGAGAACTGTAAAAATTATGTTAATTCCTAAATGGTTAATCTGCATTCTTAGGGTGCCATGCTTTCAATAGAAAAAATAAACAAAAATCTATTCTAAGGAGTAACCACATAATTAGGAGGTTATAACTACACTGGAAGGAAACACAGTGACAGAGAACAATAACATTTGGGGATTAATTAGCAATATAATGTTGAGCTTCATATAGTTACAGACCAATAAAACAAGTACATCAGACTGGCTCACAAAACACTTCCTGATTTCTGAAGCTGAAGAAAATTCATTGGGTTTAAGGAGGTCAAATCTGAGGTCTCACTTATGTTACTCAAAGAAACATACCATTAAGCAGATTGTATGTGATGTGACTTTGTTCTGGTTTTTTTTTTTTTTTACATCTACTTACAATTCTCAAAAAGAATTTTAAAAATTAATGAACTTTAAATATTATATGAGTGCATATGTCTATCATTCATTAAATTCTATTGCAGACTAAGAACAAAAATACAAAGATGATTGAGATATAGCCCTTGCTATCAAGTTGCCTACAGTGTAGTGGAGATGAAGGAAAATAAATCAAGGTTAGGTGTCAAACTGGAGACAAAGCACACGATACAAATGAAGAGCATTCAAGAGGAAGTCATCTTGTGAAGGTCAGAGGACACCCAGCCTGAAATGGATCTTGAAGCCTTAACAGTTTGCCAGGTGAACAAAGGGGAAGGAGAGTCAAAAGAACTAACAGGTACATGAAGTTGTGGATTTGCATGGCAGGTAATGTGAATTCCCTAGGATATGGGATATTAGGAGATCCGGGCCTGAGACTAATTTGGAGGGGAAAGCAGGGGCCAGTTCATGCTTAAAACTTGGACTTTATCTTGAAGGCACCATGAGTTCACTGAAGGTTTTTTTAGCAGACATATCGTAATATAATTTGCTTAAAAAGAAAAGTCTGAGAAGCATGGAGGATGGATTGGAGGGGACACAGAGAGAGGATCCATCTAGGAAATCCTTACTGTATGGTTGATTGGGAAGATGATGGAGACTAAAGATGGCAGGGTGGGGGGCAGTATTCAGAGATGCCTAAGGGCAGGGTGACAGTGCAGGGGACTGGCTGAATGATATGGGAAAGGCAGATGAATGAATCTAGGATAGTGTCCGGATTTGTGATGTATACAAATGGGGGTACCAGCAACCAAGCTAGGAAATACCAGCAGAAGAACAATTGTAGCTCATGAGTTCTGTTCTGTTTGGGATATACTGGGTTCAAGTTTCCTGAGAATCATACCAGTTGAGATATTTGGTAGATTACATACAAGGGCCTGGACTCAGGAAAACATGGAGAAGATATATGGTTTGGGGCAAAGATGATATCCAAAATATTAACAAGCAGTTTGGACAACAGTAGGCACTGACCAACCAAAACAGCTGCATTAGAAAAAAAAATACTGCATATCCTCACTCATAAGTGGGAGCTAAAAAAATTAACAAATAAATTCTAAAAAGGAAAAAAAAAGATACAACAATCACAATAATTTATTGAACTTTCAAAAGGAGAGAACAGAACTGAGGCCATCAGAGGTAGAAAAGGGGGAGGGGAAATTAGTAAGAAATTGGTAAAGGGCCACGAAAAAAGATAACACTGTGTAATGTTGAATATACTAATTATCTTGATTTGAGCTTCACATATTGCACATAGGTATTGATATTCAATGCTGTATCCCACAGATATGTACAATTATGTTTCAACAATAATAATAATAATAATAAAGAACTGTTACCTCATTAACCAGAAAGGATTCCAGCACTATACAACTAGCATGGCCATATGGGCACACACTAGCTAGCATCACCTTGGCACTGACAAACACCAGAGCGGATGAGAGTCCTTGGGAGACTAACAAGTGAAGAGGCCACAAAACTCCTACAACGGGGTGGTGCAAAGAGAACCCAGAGAAAAGGACTAGAAGAAACAGCCACAGAAGTAAGAGAGCCAAGAAAGGTTTGTATCATGATAGACTGGGGAGCAGAAAGCTTCGGATGGATAGAAAAGGCAGAATGGACTGTTGAAGAGACATCTTGCCCATCCTTTCCCAGGCTAGACTATTTGAGGTGTGGATGTCTATGGGGATCTAGGCAAGTTCAAGAGCAGTGCTCAGGCCGTACCAGCAAGAGTGGATTCTCAAAGCTCAGGAGGAGGATGAGAGTGACCCCAGAACAACTTAGGAGTCGAGGGGGAAGCAACTAAGTAAACTTATTTTTCCAGAAGTGACCTTCCACTAGAGACGGTGTTTCCAATTATGCGGAAACTGACTGAACTGCAGCTGGGCAAGGCCAAGAAGGTCAAATGAAGGGCAACTCTCGCTGAGGGCATTTCCCACTATCACACCAAGCCTCATTGGGCTGCTGACCTGCCTGCCCTTCTTCCTCCTGCTCAGACAGAAAACAGACAACTAACGCCTTATCACCTTCCTGGACTCTGGGTTCTCGCCTTTACTAATGAAAGGCTCTCTCTGTGTTGTCACATTTACTGATCTCAAAACCGTAAAATCTTTTCCCTGTAACCTCCCTCCATTTCAGTCTTCTATAAATGAGGATTAAAAGCAAGTTCCCCATACCTACCCCAAGTGTTACTAAGATGGCAGGACGGCATTTTGCAGGTTCTCCGAGAATTTACAAGGGGGGGGGGGGGGGGGGGGGGAAAAAACCGGGGGGAAGGAAAAAATGCCTGAGAAGAAAAAGGGATAGGTGTATAATACCGCGAAATTATTTGAGCGGGGACACAGATTTAACATTTAATAAAACAGGTGAGAATTTAGTGCTTTAGTGCAGTTGTAAAGCAT
>NW_007727820.1:162836-164436 GCF_000696425.1 Galeopterus variegatus | reverse complement strand
GGGGGGGGGGGGGGGGGCGGAGGGGATAGAATCAGAGTGAATGTACAAATGCCTGAGAAGAAAAAGGGATACGTGTATAATACCGCGAAATTATTTGAGTGGGGACACAGATTTAACATTTAATAAAACAGGTGAAAATTTAGTGCTTTAGTGCAGTTGTAAAGCATGCCTATTAAATGCTTGAAAAGAAAGATTTCGGTTTCTTGAAAGACAAGCTGAAAAGTTTTTGAGCTAAAATGTGTTGTTATTCGAGATGCCATTAAAATTAATGTTAAAATACTGTTTCTAATTTCAATCTTGGAGAAATATCAGGCTTTGATTCACTCGGAAGCCAGATCCCACGCACCCTCCCACCAATAAGGCCCTTGGCATAGGTGACCCGTCCACGTATGGATACTATCGCATACTTGGTGAAAGCCCTGCTTTCCCTGGTCCCCTGAGCTTAGATGTCGTGACAAGCGAGCGCAGCTACATCAACCTCGGGCGACCAGCTGCAGCCGCGTGCGGCAGTCTGGCACTGCCCGGAGCATGCTCAGTCGAGTCCTGACCCACTTCTGCAGGTCCGAACTCCGAGCGTGGGGTCGAAGGCACTACTTTGCTTAGTTTGCCAGGGACGGAGAGGAGAGAGGCTGAGAGTTACTCAAAGCCTCCTGTCTTCTTGACAGTCATCTCTGACCCGGCGGCGGAACATGCCCAGTCCGGCTGCAGGAGCAACCAGGAACTTTAGTGTGTAAAATCCACTTTCCTTGTTTTCTCAGCAACCTAAGGAGAAGCGGGAGGTGCGCGAGTGTAAGCGCCGGAGTGGGGCGTGGCCAACGGGGCGGGCACAGAGCGGGGGGAGGGGCCTGGGCCCGGTCCCAGGAACCCAAGGCCTCGCTCACGTCTTTAGAAAAAAAAGAAGTGCACTTCCATTGCAGGACCGTGCATAGAAACTTCTGCAGGGAGTTAAAATAATATTTTAGAATTCTCTATTTTTTGTTATTAAAAAAGCAATTTACTGCTTATTAGAAAAAACATAGAAACTGCAAATAATTTTTTAAAAGAAAATTAATAAAGTGCCTGGAACCCCACCACTCGGAAACCACCAGTGGACGTCCTGCTGTGCTTTCTTCCAGCCTTTTCTGTGTGGGTGTTTTGCTTTAAACGGCGTTTAGCATGGTCAGCGCAGTCACCCGGGAAGGCCCGAGCGGCTTTTGCTGGCAAGGTGGACTGACAGACCGCCTTGGAGGCAGGGTGGGCTTGGGGGTTGGGCGGCCCCCTTTGGTTTCCCAGGATGGGACCCTAAGAAGCCTTGCACTGGGTGCCCTTGAACAGCAGTGCGATGCAACGCTCAGAAAAGTTGCGGTGGAAGCCCTGGGAGCGCCCTGGTCCCCGACAATTATCGGTCACGCTGCCCAAGCATGACAGCGTCGGAAATAAATGCCGTCCGCTCCGGTAAATAACCTCGGCGTGCCGGTGCCGAGCCCGCTGGGCCCCCGCGTCCCTCCGCAGAGGCGGCGCTGACTCCGGGGGGGACTCCCCGGCCCTGACAGCCTCGCCCCGGTCCTCTGCGGGTAGATCCCGCCGCGCCCACCGGGCCGCCCCGCCCCCGCCCGCGGCT
>NW_007727820.1:158258-161902 GCF_000696425.1 Galeopterus variegatus | reverse complement strand
CCCGGCGAGCCGGGGTGGCGGGGCACGGGTGGCAAGGAGCCACATACCGGGTGGGCGGCCGAATCGTCACCGGGGCCGTGGAACTTTCGGGCGCTTGAGCTGGCGGAGCCCGCGGAGGAGGCTACGCGCTGGGAGGCGCCACGAGGTTCCAGCACCGGGCTTTTGGGGGGTCGCAGGATGCTTCGAGATCCGTGCGAGGACTGGCGGGCTGGGGACAGCCGCGTCCTGGGCTTGTGCCGTAACCTTCCACTCCGCGCTGCCTGCGATCCCCCCGGGTCACCTGAGGGAAGGGGACTCCAAGCAGCGGCGGGGGCCTTGGCCGGGTTCTGGATCGCTCGGGTCCCTTTGCCTCAGTTTCCCCCGGACAGGGAGGAGGGTTTACTAGCCGAGACCCCCAAGAGCGTGAGTGCGGGTTCTGCGTCGGGAGCCGGGAGGGCGCCGTGTGCTGATGCTGCAGAAGTGCGAGAAGCTGTGGGTGCCGCTGGCCACCGCCTCGCGACTGGATCTCTCGGAGTTTGTCGCATTTGACTCCATAGCAAGTTGACATCGAATTGCTGCATGGCGTGGAATGGGGAAACGTGCTTCGTAGGCTTAGAAAACAGTAATTGCAGACCTGATTTATTTTAAGCCTGACCATTAATCTGTCTCCCCATCCAAAAAGAAAAAAAGAAACAAGTTGAGCTTGCGAGTTGCAAGATTTATAAAGCAGGCTAGCGAAAAAGAAGGTTTGCAGGTCCATTCTCTGCTCACACTGTAGGACATAATCTATTACGGTTGAATTGTCATTGTTTTTAAGGGTACTTGTTAACATAAAAGTTTGGTTACGGTAGCAATCTTTATTTTGCTTTAATCTTAGCTTTATTTTAAACACTTGGAAACCTAGCATTGCAGAAGCAGTGTTTTTTGTAGTTTTCTCACTTTCGTTCCTAGATGAAACATTTTTTTTTCAGTTGCTACTATGCTGAACATAGTAAAATTGTTCAGAATGAAACGCAAGATGGAGAAAGATTTCTTTTCAGAAGAGAGTAAGTTAGAACAATGTAGTTCTACTGACATTTACTTAAACAGAAAATGCAATTTGTAGGTCCCACTGCGGTTTCTATTGTTTTTTTCTAAAACATTTACTACCATTATACCACTATTAAGATATTGGATCTAATAGAGGCAAGGTAAACAAACAATCCTTATTCTAGTGGGAATTAGTTCTACCTCTAACTAAAGCTAAATTTTCAAGCCTGTTTCCGTAAGTACTACTTAAAGGTTCAGTTGTTTTATTTATTAAGTTTATTACACAACTTCTTGTTTTCAGCCTTAACGGACCTTAATAGACTGTAGAAAGGCATTGACTTCATTGGGTTGTGAATAGCCTTTAAGATTGGTGGTTGCTTATAAGTCTGAGATACCTCCAGCTCCAATTCCAGATACTTGGGTGATTTCCTCAAGTTGGCTTTATGCCGTGCTTATACACAACCAAGATTTAATAATAGGAAAGGCTTGAATCGTCCAGCCAGCCAATAGCAACAACATAATTACCATTTGTATGGGTTAGACCTGCTGTCCTCCGTTTTAACCAAATTGGTTGGTGATGTTCATTGCTCTTAAATACATTTGCAGACAAATTTAGAAGTTTGAAAAACCCAGCACAGATATTGAGTAATTGTGCTTCCCTTTTCTATAAAAATGCATCATTTAAAATCTCCCATGAAGCACTGCATGTATGTTCAACTTATCCTGTGTAGTAGTAAGTCTCGTGTTCTCAGGCTCTATTCCCAAGGCTCCTTAGCTTTGGGTTCTTCCTGACCTAGAGGAAGCAGCTAGGCCTCAGTTTACACTTTGTGAATGTGAGGTCTAATACACTTCAATAGATGCCCTTTTTGATCTAAAAATCTTGTGTTTTCTCAGTGTTAGGAAAGACAATGAAATTTAACCAAAGACTTATTTTACACACTGCTCTTGGCTTCAGCAACTTCACTTTACCCTAACCTAAAACTAACAAAACTAACAGGAGCTAGGTTGAAGAGGGGTTTTATTATCACTAATGAAGAAAAAATAACAAAATAGACTTTGTGTTCAAGTTACAAAACAGGTGATAATTCTTCCCCTCTTGTACTTCACTATTAGGTCCTTGCAGCTCGACTTCTAGGCACATAAGTTTTAGTTTTATTTCCAAGTGTTTAGATTTCTATACTATATGGTGGTGTTAGTGACATTAGACATTCATAGCAAACTACTGCCTTTAAAAATAAGTCTTCTCCCATTCATGTGACCGTAATTTGTTCAACTCCTCCTTTGGCTTGTAATTTAAATACTTGAGACTATTTAAATTTTGCTTAGTTTGGACTTCATATACTTTTTTTTTTTAATGCAAGAACTTCTCGATACTGAAATGCCAAATAAATATTGTAGCCACGTTGCTTTTAACCTTCAACACAGCCCAGTCAGACTTGTCAGACAAGTGATTTTTTTTTTTTTTTTTTTGGAGTTCAGAAATCATGCAGATATCACTTCACTAACTAGGCATTTAACCCAGTGCTTCAGGTGTGACTTGCCTTTTCTAGCCAAGCCCATAGAGGACACTAAAAACTTTGACAATATTTTGTAATCCATGGCAAATCACATTAAAGGTGAAAATAGCCTTAAGATGCAAGATTTTAAATTTGCTATAATACCTAGAATGGTTGAAAGTTAAGAGGTTTGGTTGATTATATGATAATAACCTGTTAAGAACTGTCAGAAGTAGTTTATAAGTTATATTCCAAGCAGAAGTCCTGTGAGTTTATTGGTTTTTCCTCTGCCTCCACCTAAAGTCTTGACTCATTAAAATATCATATTAACCTTTCTTCCTCACAAACTTTTATAGTTAGGCCCCTGAGGCTGCAAAAATGAGTAAGACATGGTGATTCACAAGCTAGCCCAAGAGACATGCTTGAGGACAAATAAATTACAGTATAAGTGCTCCAGGAGAGCTATGCATATGGGACTGAGGAGACAAACTAGTGAGCCCCTTGGGTTGGAGGAAGAGACGGACTCGTGCAAGGGTGACATTTCCATAGGATCTTAAAGAATGCCTGAGGAATTGGTAAAAGTCTTCTAAGCAGAAAAGTGGACACTCCAGGAAAAAGGAACACCATTATAGTAGGCAGAATAATGGCTCCCAAAAAATGTCCACTTTGGGACTTTGCAGATTAAGGATCTTGAGATAAAAAGATTACTCTGATTCTAGTGTAATCACAAGATTCTTTATAAGTGAAAGAAGGAAGCATTAGAGTGATGCTGTGTGAGAAAGACTCAGCCTATTGCTGGCTTCAGGGACGGTGGGTGGCCACAAAACAAGGAGGGTGGACAGCCTTGAGGAGGTGGCAAAGGCAAGGAAATAAATTCTCCCCTAGAGCTCCGGAAGGAAGCTCTGCCACCTCATTGGCTATAGCCCATAAGACCCATGTTGAACTTCCAAGTCACAGAACTGCAAGAAAATAAATTTGTGTTTTAAGTCACTACATTTGTGGTAATCCATTACAGGAGCAATAGAAAGCTAATACAACCACATGGAAAGAAAGATTCGGTGTGATGGAACAATGAGCAAGAGCAGAGGAATGAAATGGTCCTTTTATTGTGATTAACTCAATGTCACGCTAAGGAGTTTG
>NW_007727820.1:156940-157972 GCF_000696425.1 Galeopterus variegatus | reverse complement strand
GAGCAGAGGAATGAAATGGTCCTTTTATTGTGATTAACTCAATGTCACGCTAAGGAGTTTGGATTTTATCTTATCATAGATAAACAACAGAAAACCAGCTAAGGGTTTTTAAATAGCAACGTGAAATGAAGACTGCTACCAGATTTATTTTCCTAAAAAAAGCAATGCATAGCTAAACCCCACGTTTCACTAGGAGGTGTAATAAAGAGGCTAACCAGAGGGGTCAGTGGCCGGTAGAGATCTGGAACCAGCATGTTATAATTCGATTCTCTGAATTGACCCGAAATAACATTTGTATGGGTGTTTGAAATTAGGAATAGCGTAAGAAGACTTTTATTCACAATTTGTAGAAGGACATAGAAAATAAAGCAGAAGGGCCAAGTCAAATGTTGACTACTTTGTTTCTGCTCATTGTCCTCTTGACAGTAGTCAGCTGTTGTCTATGTGCCATGTACACACGAGCAGGGAGCTGTGAAAGCTCAAATTTAACATAATTAACTTGAATGATGAGATTTCACATGGGCCAACTCTGACCAGTTGGTAATAGCTGCTTCCAATGTCTTGGGTTTATAGTGGCTCAGCTGGGAAATTGCCACAGTCAATTAGCAATGTTTGCCATGGCTTCATATTTGGCGGGGGAGGGGTGACAGCTGTAATGCTAGATGACCTAACTTACGTGTTTGAATAGAAGAAACCAAGTCCGTCTTTCCAGACATGTTCAGTCTCATATGTGCAAGGCCTCTATCTGCCATGTAAAAACTTCTAGTCTGGTTGAGTTGATGTGTGTGTCTGGAAAACCTAAACTGAAGAAATCTCGTAACAAGTGTTACAAGAGTGGGTTGTGAATTGAAACTGAACTATATGTAAGAAAAAATTAGAGAAAAATAAAATTCAGGCAGTGTGATAAAAGGAACCCTGATCTAGCAATATCTGACACTGGAAACAATATTACTTGATTAAAATATCTCCGTAGGGCCGGCCCGGTGGCGCACTGGAGAGTGCGCCGCCTGGGAGCGCGGCGGCGCTCCCGCC
>NW_007727820.1:144699-155946 GCF_000696425.1 Galeopterus variegatus | reverse complement strand
ATCTCCATAAAAACAAAACTGTACTTTATAGTGTGTAGCTTCCATTTCCATAACTTCATAAGATTTTTACTCAGATGTCCTTAGTGTTGCAATAATTGTTTTCAACTGTAGACTACGAGCTCCAAATAAACCAGTCTTTCTTATCTGCCTTGGTCTTTAGGATACTGTGCCCATGCTTTTTTTTATTGCTCCTTCGCAGAAGGTTTGTCCTCTGCCTTCCCTGGTTTCTAACCATGGTCTTCTTGTCTTGACTCACTGTGTTCTTTCTGGGTGATTTATTTTCTCATGATTGCATCAGTCACCTATACACCAGTGTAAAGTAAGGCAAATCTTAACTAAAGCTAAAATGTTTCATTATTTTAGTTATACTAAGTTTCCATTTATATTGTCAGAGCTAGGGCTCAGACCCTCCAAACCCATTGTACAGACTGGGTCCCCAGACCCTTCACACGCAGATCCATGGTAGGTAATTGGGAAAGATTCCAGGAGATGTTGGCAAATAACATGAGCTCAGTCCTAAGCCTCCTCAGCGGCAGCAGCTTACAGGTCCAGTAGCTTACAGGTTTGGCAGTGACAGTGGCCTTGCAGAGGGTCCCAGGGGCACTAGCAGCAGCAGCCTCCAGCAGCAGCAGTGGCCTCCCCATTCCCCCCTCCCACGGGGGGGCATCCCAGGGATGGGAGGTGCCATGGATCAGAGCCACTCATCCTTATACTTAAGTCCATAATCCAGGACACCTGGGTGCACATGCGCAATTACACTAGATGATAACCATGGAACACCATGGAACACCATGGAACACCTGAGCGCATATGCCTGTTTACATCAAATTCTCAGCAAGATTCTGAACATCTGAGGGGCCCTGACCATTTTTTCCTATACTTCCCAACAATCCACCCCTTCAGGGTCCCTCCACTGTACAATCTACACGTTCAGAATCTTCTGTCTTCCACGATGTTCCCTTAGCAAGGATAACTGACCTTGCATTCACATATCCTATTCCATCCCAGCAGTCCCAAAAGTCTTTAGCTCGTTCTAGCACCAACTCAGTAGTCCAAAGTCTCATCTGAGACCAAAGGCAAAACTCCTTTCAGCTGTGTACCTGCAAAAATCAAAAACAAGCTTATCTACTCCCAAAAATACAGTGGCACATACATTGGGTAGCATTCCTGTTCCAAAGCGTAAGAATAAACAAGAAAGAAAGTCTTCAAATCTGAAACCCAAACAGCAAACACTAAGCACAGTGGGGCACCTGGATCCTCAAAGCATTGGGCAACCTTGCTCCTACAGCTCTGTCAGGTGCAGCCCATTGAGCTGCCCTGGTGCCTATGGCTTTTCTAGGCCATCGTTGCACATTGCCAGCAACCCCACAGTTCTAGGTTCCGGGTGGCAGTCCTGCCATCCTGGCTCCACCCCTACTTTTTCTGCTCCACATTGCTCCGGAGATGACTTCCACAGCGGCTCCACCCCTGCAGCAGGTCTCCGTTCCCAGGCTTTTGCATACATCTTCTGAAATCTAGGTGGAGGCTGCCACACCTCCATGCTCTCACATACTGCTGGCCTGCAAACTTAACACAACATGAACGCCACCAAGGTTTTCGGTTTTTGTTTTGTTTTGTTTTGTTTTTTTCTCCCCTTCAGAGGTGCTGAGGCAGGATCGCTCCAGCCAGAGCGGCTGGGATGCAGGGAGCAGTTTGCCAAGGGCAATGACACGTCAGATCTACCCTCCAGGACAACTCAGCGCCCTCACAAATGTCTCAAATGCCTCTAGGGCATATTTCCCCATTGTCTTGGCTCTTAGTATCTGGCTGCCTCACCTCCAGGATTATGTCTTTAAGCAGTTTATCTGCTTTACCCTTGTGTTTTTCTCCTGCTTTTGAATTACCTCAGTCAGTTCGCCGGCTATACACTCAGTCTCAGGCAGCTTCTTGCAGCATTCTCCCACAGTTCAAACAACTGCATTTTCCCAGACCATCAAGGAGTGGCTGCCCTGCCCCTGGGCACATCCGTGGCCTTTCTGCAGCTGCTGCCTCAGAGACAGGCATGTAGTAACTGAGACTAACTTTCTCACCTTTTCACCAGGTGAAAACATACTTAATTCCGCAGGGGCACGCATGCTCGGGTCATCTGCCCATCTGCATGTGGCACTCTTTTTCAGGTTTTACGGCACCCGGCCAGCCGTCAGGTTTAAATGGCACCCCCCGAGCCATTTGCCTTTGGACAAACGCAACATGGGTTTACTACATTGTCTCCCAGAGCACGTTACACCATCCACCTGTAGGTCCCACAGCTGCAGTAACCAGGGGCTCTCCCTGTTTCTGCTACTTTGTTTCCCCAAGCCAACCTATTCAACCTTGGTATATAGGACGTAGGCAGTGGACTGGATCACCTGTTGGTTGCCCACCGGTCAGCCTGGTCCCACAGGCTGCTCGTTCTTCACTTTGATAAGCAGGTCATTCCAGGAGACACAGTCCCCACGCCAACTCACCACTGGGTTTGTCATCTATCTTCAGTGTTGGAAGCAAGGATGACCTGTCACTGTACTTCAGCCTCCAAGGCAGGCATCTGCACTTCCAGTCTGTCTGCTTTCTGCTGCAAGTTTCAAAACTGTGCCGCTTTGTGGGGTTTCTGGTCCATGTTGGCTCACAGTGCAGCGAGCAACAGCCAGACCCCAGTCAACAGGAAAGCGGCCACCAGGCACCACATACTCAAGGGTAGCCACATTTCCTCCCCCTCCCAAGGGACTTCCTGCTTCTTTACCTGCTTGTCATCCTGCAATGACTACTTGAATTGCTGGGCTCTTTCACCTGCCCATAATCCTGCCACGACTATGCCGATTGTAAAGTAAGGCAAGTCATAACTAAAACCAAAATGTTTCGTTCTTTTAATTATTTTAGTTATACTAAGTTTCCATTTATATTGTCAGAGCTAGGGCTTAGACCCTCCAAACCCATTATACAGACTGGGTCACCAGACCCCTCACACGCAGATCCATGCTAGGTAATTGGGAAAGATTCTAGGAACTGTTGGCAGACAACGTGAGCTCAGTCCTCAGCTTCCTCAGCAGCAGCAGCTTACAGGTTTGGCAGTAGCAGTGACCTTGCAGAGGGTCGCCGGGGCACTAGCAGCAGCATCCTCCAACAGCAGTAGTGGCCTCCCCATCCCCCCATAGGGGGACATCCTGGGGATGGGAGGCGTTACGGCTCAGAGCCACTCATCCTTATACCTAAGTCCATAACCCAGGACACCTGGGTGCACATGCGCAATTACACTAGACGATAATCAAGGAACACCTGAGCGCATATGCCTGTTTACATCAAATGCTCAGCAAGATTCTGAACATCTGAGGAGCCCTGACCATTTTTCCTATATTTTCCCAGCAACCAGTCTCCAAATTTGCATCTTCAAACCAGCCTCGCAAGTGCATATTCCACCCATTCTTTAATTCATTGATTCATTCAACAAATATTGACAACCTGAGATCTTATAATCTAATGGAGGGACAGATGTGCAGAAAGATAATGACAGCAAAAATATGAAGTTATGGGTAAATGTCTATAAGAAAAGGAGTGTCTGGGGCTACCTGGGGAGCCCTGGAGGGCTTTTGAACCAAGACTTCAAAGCTAAGTAGCGGTAGGGGTTTGCCAAATGAGCAAGGTAAAAAAGGTAGCATAGCCAGAGGCACAGAGGTGCTGTGGGGAACTAGAGTCAGCCCTCCCTATCCACGGGTTCTGCATCCGCACATTCAATCAATTGCAGATGGAAAATATTTGGGAAAAAAGACAATAAAACACAACAGTGCAACAATAAAAATAAATAAACAAATACAGCCTAATAAGTATTTACATAACATTTACATTGTATTAGGTGTTACAAGTAGTCTAGAGATGATTTAAAGTATACAGGAGGATTTACATAGGTTATATACAAATACAGTACTACACCATTTTATCTAAGGAACTTGATACCTCAAATTTTGGTATCGATGGAGTAGGGGTGGTGGAAGAGGAAGAGGAGGAAGCTCCAGAGATAAAGAGGTGGCTGGGAATCAGACCATGAAGGATCATGTACAAGTATGTTCTGCCAGAGACTTTAATTTTAAGCTATTGACAAAATGAAGGCATGGAATATGTTTTAAATCAGAGCCTTTAGAGTCAACTGACTTTAGCAGCAGCATGGTATGTGGATTGCAGGCAAGCAAGAGTAGAAGCAGGTCAGTGAGGAAGGAGTCTAGCTAGAGTGATGCCAGTTAGAGATGATGAGCACATAAGCCAGGGGAAAACCAGGGGATGGTAGCCGGATATTTAAGAGTGAGAATCACTAGGACTCAGTGATTGATTTGAATGTCTGGGCAGGGAAGGAAAAGAGGTATTTTAAACAACTCCCAAGTAATTATAATTGGATTATGTGTGTCAGGTACTGCAGGAATGCAGAAGGCGCACCTGTCTTGAGGGATTGTGGGCTTAGAGCAGCTCTCAGGGGCTCTCCTGCCAAGGATAGGACTTGGCAGCATCAGAAAGACTAACTTCCACTGCAAGTACTTAACTAGGAGGGACTTAAAGCAGGGAAGGAGCACTAAAGCCCATACATAGAGCCATGTGAGAGCAGAAGTTGGAACCTTGTCATTGCAGGGCACAGACTTTGTAAGAGAGGCATAAAAAAGTAAAGAAGGAATCAATTCCCTGATGGTTCCCCAGCTTCTGAATAGAAGCATTTGGGGCTGGCTGATGAGACTGAAAGAAAATTGGTGTGAGGTAGAGTTTCCTAATTTCTGGATTGAGACAGTAACTCATTTAGGGGCTGGGCTGAAATTGACTCTTTGTAATCAATGGGAAAGAGGAAAGCTTGCCCAGCAGACATTTAAATATAATCCCAACCCTTTCCTTCCATTGAGGGTTTGAATTTGCTGATGGTGGGAGGAAGAGCATAAGTAAAGAGTTTGCTTCTTGAGGAAATAAATGAGTTGGAGTCAAGTGCTCCAGAATTGTTCGTTGACAGGGCCCCCTCCCCCAGTTCAGGCCAGGCTAGAGGGCTCCAGCTGGAGCTAGTTCAAATCATTCTCATTGGTTCATTAACGCAGTACCTCCTAGACAAGATAGGATGCATCTGTTCCCATGTCTATACCTTTTTGAAACTAGCGAGGGCTCTACATATGTGGCAGTAGGGACCATCCCAAGGAGACCAGCTAACTTGTTTCTTCCCCAAAGGCCAGACTCTCTTGCAAGGAAGTATACAGTGCCCATGCTGAAAGATGCAAAACCCTTTTTCCAGGGACCTTAGCAGGGAATGGTACTTGAGTGGAGACCACGTTAGTGTTTGGCTCCAGGCTTTACCCAGGACTTCCTTACAGGTGTTCACAGCCTAGGATGGGTGTCAGTGACTATTGAGCTTTCTTGCTTCTCAGCTGCTGTTACTAATCCCATTTTGTAAATGTGTGCTTTCCTGCTAACAGCAGGCACTGGGCTGCTGCCAGCCATACCTAGACTTGCTCTTGCCCTCTTGCTGCCCATCTTTCTGCTGTTTCTGATAGCAGTCCCAAGTTGGAGGGAAGGGGGGGTTGTTTTTCGTTTCAAGATTTAAACAACCCTAGATTACTTGGTGTCTGAGTCCAGCTCCTGTGAGACTTCCCAAAGGTAACCTGTTTTTCTCCATTTCAAGACAATTTCGGGGAACTTGGAATTCATTTTCAGAAAGCATTTGAGTATTGCCAATCCTTTGCCTTCCCAGGGGCTGAGCATTCCTCCCTGTACATCTGTACCCAGGACCTGCAGTGGACTTTGATTCCCTCTTGCCTTTGTAGGGCTTCTCATCCTTATCTCCGGGTTGTGACTGCCTCCCCTTCTTTCCCTGGGGTGTTAGTTTTTGCTTCCTAAGTAATGGATCATCTGTCCCAGAGTCCTCTTTATCGTTTCTCCTAAGAAGCCCCAGAGGCTCTCTTATTAAATAGAATTTCTGGAGGAGTGCCCTAATTCCCAAAATTCCCGAGATGGGCATGCACAGCAGATCCACTGCACGAGCCTCATGAAAACATACTGTAACGCAGATTTTTATTAACTGGCATGTCATGTTTATTTCTACCCTCACTTGTCTAAGCTAAGCCATTACTCCTGCTGGGAAAACCATCCTGTCTCTATTCATCCTGCAGTTCTTGGATAATCCCAGGGAACGTTCTGTGACCTTTCCAGCTCACCCTTCTCTGAATTTTATGGCACTTACCTAGTTTAGTGCATAATTACGTATTGCTTTGTATGCAGGTATCACTAGGATCCTAAGCACCTTTAACGACCTGGCCTTAAACTTTTTTTTAATCCCCACAGCAAGTGGTACTAAACTGTTAACAGTGGTCTCATCAATACTTTGAGTTCCGTTTAATTGGTATGACTGGCTCCTGACTTTTTTTTTTTATCACTTAGAGCTGACTGCCCAGCTAAGAGATCATTGAGAACACCTGGAAAGTATGCACAGCTTAGCCAGGCCTTTCCCATTAAAGCTGAGAGAAAAGCAAAGTTCTTTCGTTCAAAAATTGTGTGTGGAAACTATTGAATCCCCATTTTCAAATTTCATCTGGTGTTTTTGTTTAATTACAATAATTTGCCATATTGTCACATTCATAAACACATAACTTTGGTGGAAGACTGATCTTAGGATATGCACCAAAGTCAGCTAGAAGATTATTCAGATCCATGGCTGGCCAGTTAGCTCAGTTGGTTAGTTGTGGTGCTGATAACACCAAGGTTCAGAGTTCGATCCCTGTACCGGCCAGCTGCCAAAAGAAAAAAGATTATTCAGATCCAACCAAATTCTGAAAAGTATTGCTCTTATGTACAAAATTTAAAAATTATAAGTACCTGGACATTTATGTCCATTCAAACCACATATAGCATTTAGACAGTTTGCGCAGGCTATGGTATCACTCATTGATCACTGTGTATAGGTTACGAGAGCCCTGGACTGAGTCTAAAGATGTGGGCTCTGCAAGGAGCTTCCCCTTGTGGGTTGGAGGCTTGGTGGCTCAGCCCTTGCTCCTTATGCTGTCCTGTGGGCAGCATCACACAGGCCTGTCCCTGTCTTAGAGTGGGGGTGAAGCTCAGATAGGATATCCATGGAGTTTTTTATAAGCCATAAATGCTCGGTGAATGTAATGGAAGTTATTTTCACACTCTGGTTAAGAATTAAATCAGGTAGAGTTTGAGTTACAGGATCTCTTCTGATCTGTTTTTCACTGCACGGTAGTTTTTAGTCAAAGAGTTTATGGGATTCAGAGAAATGTTCATGATGCAATTCCACTTTGTGATAATGGGCTGGTAAAAGAGGAAGAGGAAAAGCTATTTAATTACCCTCTCCAATTACTGAGTGAATTTTTTCAAATAGATAAAATTTTATTCTGATGAAAGAAGAAAACTTAGGTGATCTAGTTCCTACACTGTGATTCTGAATGGCCTTAAACAACCAGAGACACAAGGAGTGAGGGGTGGTTCAACATTTTGAAAGCCAGACTAGGTAAGTGATTGCTTTTCATTGCAGCAGCAGCAATAAGGACGTGTATTTCAGGCACAGAAAATAGCCCCTGTGAACTTTCCTCATCTTTCTGCAGTCTTTGCCTCCTCCTGCTCGTTACATGAGCTTCTGCTCTCAGGACTGTCTTTGGAGTATACCAGCCTCTTAAGTCTCACTGTAAGGAAAAGATGTATTTCTGAAGACTGCCTTTTAAGGAAATCTTAGTTTATATTTTAAAGTTAGTTTTGTGGTAAAGAATAGACATTTACCTAAAATGTCTAAGAAATTGGTGGAATTTGTAAGAAATGCAGGGTAAATGTAGATGACGAGTAAGTTAGTAACAAGTCTAATTGAAGGGCATAAAAGTAGAATAAATTCACTCAGCAGATATTCAGGTGCTCACTGGGAGCAAAGCATGTTTCTGGACACTGGAGTCACAGCAGTGAACATCATCAACAGCAGAGGCCCCGCCCTCCAGGAGCTCCCATCACAATGGGGCAGACACAGCACGGAAGTATGTAGTAGGTAATGCTGTGAAGACCAAGGCAGGGTAAAGGTAGAAAGGAAAGCATGGGGGGTGGGGGGCACTCTTTTACAGAAGGGTGACCAGATAGGGCCTTGCTGATAAGGTGGCATTTGAGCAGAGACCTGAGGATCAGAAAGGAAATGTTGGAATAAGCCTTCCAGGTGTCCCGGAACATAGACGGAGTAGTAAGTGCAAGGGCATATTCCAGGATTGGCAGAGCCCCGTGCAGCTGGTGGGGAGAGAGGGAGGCATGGAGAGGTTGGAAATGCAGACTGCAAGTCAGCCAGGGCCTACCCTCAGGCCAAAGGAAGGCCTTCTCTGACTTGCACCCTGGAAAAGGGGGAACTGCTGGAAAATGTACATTGTAACAATTTAAGAGTTTCAGTGTTCCATTTTCTTTGAGGCATTTCCCCGTGCACAAATTGCTACTAATCTTTAAGAAAATAATAGTAAAGGTAATAAATGCCTGGTGCTAAGCACAGTTGACAAATATTTGTGCACCAACTTCATTTCGTTATGGTGGAATTTTGTTAATGATAAAAATTACATCCCCGAATTGCAAGAGCAGACACAGGGCCTCTCTGTAGTGAATTATCAAGTGAAATGAAGGTCTCAAGGCCTGAGATGGGGGCAGTGGTATGCTCTGCTTAGACCCCCAGTGGTACAGGAAAGAGTCACACAACCAGTGGTCTGTGGCCTGAAGAGAACAGGTTGGGTCAGTGGCATGGCCACCAGTGCTAGGTTAGTCGCCTGCCCTTAGTTCAGGTAGTGAGGTAAAAATAGTGAGGCATGCCCTTTACTCTGAGCTGCCCCGGGAGTGGGGTTGGAGGAAGAACCCTGCAACTGTATCTGAGAGGACCATTTCTCCCTGTCAGCCCATCCTGGTATAAAGGAGTTCTGTAGGAATCTGGGCTGATTCACATCTGCTGTGGGATGAAGGCATCTGGAAGGAATGAAGAGGTGGGGGGTGTAATACTCTGAGAGCTTGAGCCTGTTTTGTCCTTCATTATATTGTCCATAATGTAAGGAACACACAAGAAGTTGCATTCCTTGTGGAGAACAATTTATCATGTGCTTTGTGGTGCACAGACTGCCTCTGTGGGCCGTCCGCCAAGTCACAAACGGCTTGGTGATCACAGTACTTTGCCTTAATGGTATTACTGAAATGCGATTTTTATCTGCACGTGAACTGCCTTATTCTTTCCCTCTTCTCTCCACCCCTCCCCATTTCTTTCCTTCGCAGCCCCAGTCATAGCCCCAGTTGTCCTGGTCACAAAATGATAGATTTGGAAAGGACCGAAGAGCTGAGTCTGTGGCTCAGAGAGATCAGATAACCCCAGGGGTCATCTGCTAGTGATTCACAAAGTTGAGGAAAGGAGCTAGTAGTGGCCTCACTCCCAACTTGTGGGTCTTAATGCTAAAATTCTAAACTGGTCTGCTCTTCATACCTCAACCCAGAATTTCTGTTCTTGACCTTAACCTCAAGGCCCACCCCGTTTCTTATCTGAGGAACCTGACCCTGCTCCTTTGCTGTATTGTAATCTCAGCCCCCAGTCTCCAGGGGAAGCTGCAGCAAGTTCTTCACGCTGGCTGTCCCTAAGAAAGCTGGGTGTCTTCCTATTAGGAGTTACTCTCTGTCTTGCTGGGTGCTGTTAATATCCTTCAGACTCATAATGAATTAAATAGCTTTATTACGGGCTGTCCCTCCACAGAATAATCAACCACTCTTTATAAGATTGTATGAGAAACTTCCCTCCTAGTTCCAGACAAGTAAGTTACATCTGGCAAGTCGGAAAGCCATCTGTTGCTCTCTGATTTATAGACAGTGTGCCCTGCAGGCTGCACAGGGGACCTGGGTTTGCCTCCTCCATCCGGGCAGAGCACTGGTCGGTCTGGGCTGTGGGTGGGCAGCTGGGGTCAGCACTTCAATGGAACACCTTCCTGATATATACAATCTTCTGGCCATCTTTCCAAGCCAGAGAAGAGTTCTGATTTATTGATGGGTCCAGGCTTCCAGATATCCATCAGCTCCTGCCTGGCTTCACTCTGAATATAGGAGCTTATACAATAAATACAAGAACTTCTCGGGTAATGGGCTTGAGATCAAATGAAAACAAGGAAAACTGAAAGTTGGCAATAGTGCTATAGATTAGCAGTTGACATAACAAATTAGTTGGAACTAGAATGAAAATTTAAATTTCCCTATATGCACACCCCAAATGAGTAGGGAGAATGTTTTGAAAGGACATAATTTTTTTTAAAGTGGGGCAAATGTTGGAAAAAAATATTCTAATGGTAGAGACAGGCAGAAAAAGATAGAAGGCAGCTAGAGGTGCTCTGAACCAGGTGTGGGTTGAGTATGGAATCTGAGAAGGATGGTGTCAAAGATTAAAGAAAAATGCTGAGACAGCGTCCTAACCCTTTTATCTGCATCATCATCTTTTTGGGGGATTGAATTTGCAGCATAAAGGCATCATCTCCCAGTGCATCTATCCCATTTGTATTCGGTTTCCAGGTTTGATTTATCCTCGGATCATCAGATTTCTGAGGAAATGTTTCTCTGATCAATTAAGGATTTATATTAATTGGACCCAGAACTACTGTAGCCTATTTGTTTAGAATGAGAAATTGAAGAAGTTGAATATGTACTAAAACATCAATAAACTCTTCTAAAAGATGTACCTGTGATTAGAATAGCCTTCATTGCATGTCTCAGCTGCTGAAACAACTTAAAAAGTGCCTTTGTGGAACCAAAGATTTTAACATAATCCCTGGCCCCATCTGGGCGTGAGCAGTCTCAGGCTTTTTATTCTGGTTCTAAGACACTAAATTAATCCCATGACCCTGAGCAATCATTTACCTCCTCCTGGCTTTCCTTTTTTCATCTTGTATAAAGAAAAACCTTTATGAAAAGACTTCCAAGTTTTTCCAGGTCTAATGCTCTAGTTCTGTGAATAGTATGTATGATAGACTGTTTTTATCTCATCTAATAATAATCATTATATCCATAAAAGAGAATGTTTTTTTGTTTTCTTTTTTCTTTCTTTCTTTCTTTTTTCTTTTTTTTTTTTTTTCCATTTTGGCAGCTAGCCAGTACAGGGATCCAAAGAAGACAACCTTTAATATAATTTTTTTTCTCTTTCTCTTTTATGAGGGTTTATGATTCTCTTTTTTTCTTTAAAAGACTATAGTAACAGGTCCCTTGAAGGCCGGCCCGTGGCTCACT
>NW_007727820.1:141638-144305 GCF_000696425.1 Galeopterus variegatus | reverse complement strand
AAAAAAAAAACAGGTCCCTTGAATACATTCCTTCTGATCAGGCTCAACCAACACTTGAAGTTAGTAGGATATCAACAGTATCTCACCTGCATATTAAAGTGATTTTTTTTAATGATTTGATGACCCAGGGCAATTTAAACATTATATTTCTGAGAACTATATTTTAAATCATTCTTTTAATCAGGAAAACATACCATGTGGGGAAAAAATGTGATGAAGATCCAAGAATGGTTTCTTAATATTCTACATCGTCAAGAATAAAGCATTACAAAGATAACATCTCTGGGCCTATAGTTCATTTTTAGGCTTGAAAAACAGTGATTTTAAACAGATCAGTTTTTGAAAAATATATGCCTTTTGTGTATCAGAAAATAAACAAAGCACAAAATTCTGTAGTGTGGTTGTAGAGTAATAATGAGACCTTAATGGTGAAGTTCCTCCCTTGTTCAGTGAGCTCAAACATCTCATCTGGTGGTCATTCACAGCAAACCAGGGTATTTATTTTTTTCTATCTATTAAGCAGCTGGAAATTATCCTAACACTGCACAGTTAATAAGTAAATGGTGTACCCAAAATGCCATGAAGTCTCTCCTTAGTCTCTTTTTCCTCCTAAGGGCCAATTACTTAAAGACAGGCCCTAATTCTTCTCATGATGTGCTGACATACAGCTCTCAGTTTGTTACAGTTTATATATTTAAATGTCATTACCACTGCTTGGTATCACAACACCCACCATCACCCAGGAGTTCAGAGAGAGGGGACAGTGAAGCCAGGAGAAGTGAGGGAAGCAGGCAGGTGCTACCCTGGACTCTGCCGGGTCACTATTAGCAGACAGGCCTTCATTCAAGTATGGCTGAGAGGAGATAGTGCTGCCCAAGGCAGTTGTTAGTTGAAATTCTTAATTCATGTATTTTTGTTGATTCCACTGACAGTGCCAGGCATTGGTTTTTGGTGAATGAAACACTTCTTTCCTAAGAAAGTTATTAGTATAATTGTGAGCACCACCGCTCAGGAGGTCTGGTGCTACTTTAACCTGCTACAAATGGTCATTAAATCCTGTACATTGTAATTCCTGTACCTCTTTTGGTCTGCCACTTCTTTCCTTCCTCATTGCTTTTAGTTCAGGCCCCTGTTCCTTATTTCCTTCCTGGATATCGTAGTAGTCTCTTAGCCATCTCTACATCCTCAGCCACACTATGACCAAGGTGATCTTTCTCAACAGAACTAGCCATGTCACTTCCCCCTTTCAACACCTGTGAGTACACCCATCCTTGGCATTGCATTCCACTCCCATCATTATCTGGACCAGCCTATCTTTCCAGCCTACTTCCACCTTGATTCTTCTACACACCACCTACTACTGCCTAATTACACACTTTCCCAATTGTTCCAGGGTCTCTCTAATCACCGTTTCTTTGAGTATGCTGTTCTTCTTTTGACATAGCTTCTCTCTCCTAGTCCACTTGGTGACTCCTTTAAAATTAAACTAAAGGATCACTTTTAGAAAGTTTTTCCTGGCTCTTCCAGACTGCTTGGGTCTCCTCTCCTGTACCCCAGTGGCTCCTGACAGCCATCGGATGGAGCAGTCACCACAGCATCTAGATTCTTGGATGACCAGTGGTCAGGACTGTGTCTTACCTTTGTATTACCACCCCTGGCAGCGTGCCAGGGTCATTTCTCAGTTAATGTGTATTGATTTGTATTGAACTGATCTCCTGTGGGTACTTCCAAAAGTAACCTAAAAGCAATGCTCTTTCATTTTTTCATGTGATGATCACAGTTGCCTTCTGAATCGGGTATTACCTTTGTGTGCTTAGAGGCATCAAGAATTTTTATACACAAATAGACTTCAGAACAAGTTGAAGATACGTCAAGAAAGGAGGGCAGTATGCATATCTTTCTGTAATATGAATTTGGACATTGAGATAAAACTTAGCTGATTTATCACTTTGATTCTGGACTGCGGTAATTACTGTAGGAATATTCTTGTTCCACAAATATTTGGCCTTTGACTTTGGATTCCCAGAGTCCATATTCAGAGACCACTCAGTGTATGTTGATCTTGAAAGATGTTAGGTGAGGCAAAATGGGCCAGTGAGAATTTTGTTGTTATAATTTTTCTTAAAAATGGCAAAAGCAAGTCATTTTTAAATTCTGTTTTAAAAAAAGAGTTGTGTGGATATTTTAAAGTATGATATATGGGAAAGTAAGTTGCAGAAATATGTCCCTAACTAAAATAGCACCAGTTGGCCAGTTTTGAAAAGTTAGCATTTATGAGTTAGTGAGTATTTGAGTGCCTCTCTAGTTCATATGAAGTTGTGTTTTCCCCTCCTTACTTCATGAGTAGAAACCTATCAAGAATGTGTCTTTAACCAAAAGACAGCTTTTGTGCCTGTGATAACATTCATGCACAAGTGAAAATAGTGTAACTCTGTAGATGTTGCAACAAAATCCACTTGTGCATTTTTTTGTGAATATGAATTATTCATCATAGTATATGACAAAATGCCAGTACCAACACTGCCAAGAAAAACGTATATTCATTTAATTCAAAACACCCTTACATAAGAGACCCTTTCCTCCCAACTCCAGAAATATGTGGACAATAGTCTTGATTATAGGTGGAGACACAAGAAATAAGACTCAACAAAGCATTTTATTAAACAT
>NW_007727820.1:137487-141226 GCF_000696425.1 Galeopterus variegatus | reverse complement strand
TAGTCTTGATTATAGGTGGAGACACAAGAAATAAGACTCAACAAAGCATTTTATTAAACATTTTTGTATTTTTGATTTGTTTTTCCTTTTTTCTTTTATTATTCTTTATTAAACATTTTTAGATGAAATACAATTGTTGGGAGATAGGAAAGGGGTCAAATTAAGGAAAGAATATTTGATGTTTGCTCATTTTTTTGTTCTATTTATAGAAAATAAAGTATTCTATGAAGGTTTTCTCAAAGGCCATGAGCAAACACATGAAGCTTAACAATTTGTCCATTGTAGCTTTTGTTAAGCCCTGGTTTTGAAATCTGTGGTCTTTGTTCTTGTATTTTGAAGGACTGCATTCTAAGCTGCTGGATTATGGTACTTATGGTTTACTCTTTAGTGGCTAAAATATCTTTCACAATGTCAGCGTGTTATTAACTAAACTTTTCATGATGCTGTCTGTAAGATCCCAATCTGACAAGGTGAAAAAAGTACATTTGTAGAACATTTCCCCAGCGTCCAAAGTTAGATGATGTCTTATGTTCTTCAGGCAATGCTTTGTCATTTAAACAGTTGCCTTTAGATTCTGTGTAAGTGTGGCTTCATAGGCAAGTACGTAAGCATTATTATGGGTGCCCAATATTAAGAAAACCCTACAGAACTGTATGTGAGAGTTTCTGCCACCCAGGAACTCTCCTTGTAATTGAGATGAAGTTTCCTCAACATGAAACTGAAAAGGGCAAAATCATATGCCAGGGAGGACTGTCAGAAGTTTGGCTCAGGCTGCAAGTGCAGTGGGAAGGTTAGAAGGACTAGACCCTCCGTGAGTTGTGGGATTTGTAGAAAGGAAAAGGTTGAAGAGGGGATGGATGCTGAGTAGGCATTCAACAAACATCATCTCTACGTGTCACCAGGCTGTCCAGTGCCCCTTCTGCCTACCGCCCCACCCCCCATCTGCAGCCCACAGCACCCGGAGAACATAACAAAAATTCTCTCTCTCTTTCAAGCTGGACTGTGAGTGGACATGGCCTATGGTGTTTTGAGCTTCTTAGTACAACCCATCCCCTCAAATCCCTGGCCATGAGCCCAGCACATAATAAATACTTTTTAAAAAAATGTGAAAAGGAATTATATGAAATATAGTGAATTCTTACTAAAGCTATTAATTTATTAGTGTTAATCAATTCATTGCTTTATTTTCAAAAGTAAATGTTCACAGTTTTAGAATAAAAGCACTTTGATCAAATAACCTATATATTACTCATTATGTTTTCTGTACCTTAGTAACTTTTCAAAAAAAGGATGTGGGTAAGAATAGGGAGGAGGGGGAAACCAGTTTTTTTAACTAAAATTCTTGCATTAAAATGAAGCTTTCTGTCTCTGTACATCTTAAGTTCTCTAAGGGAACTAGATGCATTTTCAAAACAGTTGCTATATTTCTAGTCCAAAGTGCCTACTGACATCATTAAAATATACAGAGTAGCATCCCCTTCTCTTTATTCTTTTTTTTTTTTTTTTGTCCTTTTTTGTGACCGGTAAGGGGATCGCAACCCTTGGCTTGATGTTGCCCTCACCGTGCTCAGCCAGTGAGCGCACTGGCCATCCCTATATAGGATCCGAACCCACGGCGGGAGCGCCGCACTCTCCCAAGTGAGCCACGGGCTCGGCCCCCCTTCTCTTTATTCTTGCTAGCACAAACAATGGGCTTGAAAATAGAAAACCAGTGTCTAGGCTTTGTTTTAAAACAGCTCTTGAAGTATGTATTTTAAAATTCAGTTTGATCTTCCATGTGTTGCATTCCCCCTAATTCTGAAAAAAAAGTTATAGTGTATTTACTACATATTTATTAGAAACTGTCTCCCCCTTTGTCTTGTCTCTGATTCTCTTCCAAGGTATTTAGCCAGGTGTCTGCTCTGGCTTGGGCATCGGAGAGTCAAAGATGAGTGACCCCAGCTCCTGCCCTCATATGCTCACTGCAGCCTATGCCTACTGTGGCAGCTTATGCACTCTCAGACTAAGTCCCTGAAAAGGACCCAGTGCTGAAAGTCATTTGTAATTACTTCTTGTGGTGAGATGGCAGGCAATATTGTATTAAACTGGGTTGTCTGGTTAGCTCAGTTGGTTAGAGTGTGGTGCTAGTAACACCAAGATCTGCGGTTCAGTCCCTGTACTGGCCAGCAAAAAATGAAATAAAATATATTATCCAAAAACACGGTATGTCTTTTGCATGACATAACTTAAAAATAGGCTTGAGAAACATGATTTCAATAAAGATATTTTATACTTTGTGCCCAATAATTGTTTATCAAGCTGAGTAGTATGTAAGTGCTTGACACGCATTTGGTTGCAAGTACTTAGCCAAAAATACACAGCTAGTAAAGGTGGTTAGATCCAGGATCCTGGCCCAGTCTTTCTAAAACCTGAGGCCATGCTCTTAGCAACTATTCTGTATTGAATATATCAGCTTTGCAGCCACCCTGATAAAAAGAAACCACAAGTTTAGCCAAGTAAAGAAAGATATTTACAAAGTCATAGCAAGTTATCTGCCATGCCATTGCAGCCTGGGCTATCTCCCTTAGCCACAGGATTTCTGCTGGTGGAGTAATGTGTTGGCATTACTAGGGCAGGAAGGCACTCATGTCCCATGGGAAGTATGGAAATCTACAGCACTAAGAAAACTCTTTTCTTTCCAACTGAAGAATGTATGATCTGAAGCTAATTTATCACCATCAAGTACCTCTTCAGTTTAATATTATGCAGCATTGGAATGATAATTTCTGCCTTTGGAGAGATCTTTATTCATTCAGCAGACAAATTCATTGAGCATCTGATGTATCGGGGCAACTTCAGACACTGCAGATACAAAAATAAATGAGACAGACACTATGGTCAGTATGGTATTGGCATAAGGATAGAGATACAGATCAATGGAACAGAATAACGAGTTTAGAAATAGACTCACACATATATGATTTATTGTTTTTGACCAGAAGTCAAAATAACCCATTGGAGAAAGGATAATCTTTTCTACAAATGGTGCTGAAACAACTTGATATCCATATGGGGAAAGAGATGAACCTTAACCCTTTTGTGGCATATACAAAAACAACGGGAATGGATCAGTGTAAAAGCTGAAACTGGGAAGGGGAACAAAGGAACTTTTCGTGGTGGTGATGGAAATGTTCTATACCTTGTTTATTGTGGTAGTTACATGGGTGTGTAGATTTTCAAAGCTCATTAAAATGTGTACCTAATGGGCACATTTTAGTGTATGTAAATTATACCTTAGTAAACTTAATTTTCAAAAATCATATCTTGTCACTCCCTTGCTTAAAATTTGCCTATGAACATTAGATGAGTTCCAAACTGTGAAGCCCTTGGTGATCTGGGCCTGTCTACTTCTCTGACCCATCTTGCAGCACTCCCTCTTTTCCGGGGTGTTTGCTTTTGTTCTTTCATCCTCGAACACTCTTCTCCCAGCTGGTCCCAGCTCAGAGGCCACCTCCTCAGTGAAGTCCTCCCTGACTGCTTAACTTGGCTCTTGAGCACATCATGGTGTGTTTTCCAAAGCATGTATCACTACTGAAATTCTTATTTATGCATGTACTTGTTTATTGTCTGCTTCTTCCCGTGAGGCTATAAGCTCTGCAGTTAAAGATGGTTTATTTTAAGTTTCAGAATTGCAGTCAGGGGGCCAGCCCGGTGGCACACTGCTACAGTGCACCGCTTGGGAGCGCAGCGGCGCTCCCAC
>NW_007727820.1:135275-136691 GCF_000696425.1 Galeopterus variegatus | reverse complement strand
GGGTTGCGATCCATTGCCGGTCACGAAAAAAGACAAAAAGGAAAAAAAAAAAAAAAGAATTGCAGTCAGCCCTCCATATCTATGAGTTACCCATCCTCAGGTTCTTCAACTGTGGATCGAAAGTACTGTTTTGTGTATATATACACAACAGAATACTGTCCAGCCATAAAAAAGAATAAAATCCTGCCATTTGTGACAGTGTGGATGAACCTGGAGGACATTATGTTAAGTGCAATAAACCAGACATAGAAAGATAAATACTGCATGTTCTCATATGCAGAATCTAAAAAAAGCTGATCTTATAGAAGTAGAGTACAATAGTGGTTAGCACAGACTGTAGAGAGTACGGGGGGGAGTTCAATGGGTAAAAAGTTACAATTAGAAAGGAAGAATAAGTTCTGGTGTTCTATTGCACATTAGGATGACTGTGGTCAACAATAAGATATTGTATATCTCAAAATATGTAGGAGAGGATTTTTAATGTTTCCACCACAAAGAAATGATAAATGTTCAAGGTGATGGATATGTTAATGCCCTGATTTGATTATTACACAATGTATACATGTATTGAAACATCACATTGTACCCCATAAATATGTGCAATTATTGTGTCAAACAAAAATAAATACAATAAAAATAATACAAATAAAAAATACAGTATAACTATTTACATAGCATTTGCATTATATCAGATATTATATGTAGCCTAGAGATGATTTAAAGTATAGAAGAATCCTCCCGTATAATTTACCCATGCATAGGTTAATATGCAAATACAAGGATACTTCAAAAAGTTTGTGGAAAAATAGAATTGAAAGAAAATATGAATATTTCTGTGAACTTTTTGAGGTACCTGCTTATGCTGCAATACCTTGTACTATGCCATTTTATATAAAGGACTTGAGCATCTGTGGATTCGGGTATCTAAGGGGAGTCCTGGAACCAACCTCCCTCTGATACTAAGAGATGAATGTATGTGAAACTTCAGCATTTAAAGTTCTAATTTGGAGAGATGAAAGGTCCAGGGTGTGGCTGTAGGGTTAGTGGATGAAATGGAGACTAGGGAAATCGGTTAGAGTTAAATCTTTGGATGTAGACGTGCAACCACCCGCGATGTCACCCCGTACATAGTGGTGATGTTCCCAGGTGTCTGGGAGGCAGATAAAGATCAAAAGCAGGGAATTTAGTGAGTGAGCAGGAGTTGGTAAATAATAGTGACACCGAGCAGAGAGAGCTAGGTGAGGTGGCGCTTGAAGGAGCAAGGGCTGTTGCATGGGGCAGAGGGAGTATCCTGGAATCCACAATGGAGTGTTAAGAGAATGCCAAGCTGATTCTGGTGAAGTCCTTGCAGATGCTGGCAGAGCCCAGTGACCACTGAAATAGACTGGAAGTCACATTTACTGGAAGAGAAGAGGT
>NW_007727820.1:132752-134590 GCF_000696425.1 Galeopterus variegatus | reverse complement strand
TGGCAGAGCCCAGTGACCACTGAAATAGACTGGAAGTCACATTTACTGGAAGAGAAGAGGTAAAGGAACACCTCAGGTGAACACTCAGGTCATCCTCAGTGAAGACAGGTGAGGGGGTGGAAAAAGACCCTGTAATGCCAAATGAAAGACGCCTGCCTCGGTTGTTGAACCGATGGTTTGTATTTTAGCTAGATTGCTAACATTTTATAAATAGTATTTTTAAAGTATGAACGCTAATATTTATGTGTGTATGGTTTGTTTTGTTTTGTTTTTAACAGGTTCTTAATCAAGTACCAACTCTATGGATCCAGGACAGGTTTGTCCCATGGCCTGCTCTGAACAGTGTGTTGTCTGATAGAAGATTCCATTGGCAAACCATCTCTCTGTTGCCTTACAGAACAAGCAAAGAAGATGGATCA
Organism: Galeopterus variegatus; assembly: GCF_000696425.1. Lineage (NCBI taxonomy): Eukaryota > Metazoa > Chordata > Mammalia > Dermoptera > Cynocephalidae > Galeopterus > Galeopterus variegatus. Next base: position 134,171 of record NW_007727820.1, on the reverse strand, counting down.
ATCAAAGAGCCATCTGACTGTGTGCTTTCTACCTTCTGTGCCCTTTTTAATCTTAGTATCCACTCTAGCAACTGCTAAGAGTGTGACTAACAGCACTTTAAATGGCACTGACATGGTCTTGGGCTCTGTGCCCGTAATCATTGCCAGGACTGACCATATCATAGTCAAGGAAGGGAACAGTGCCTTGATTAATTGTAGTGTTTATGGCATCCCTGACCCACAATTCAAGTGGTATAATTCCGTTGGCAAGCTGCTGAAAGAAGATGAAGATGAGAAGGAAAGAGGAGGAGGTAGGCTTTAAAGTTGTGTCAAGTGTCATAAAATATAAACACAGACTCTGGAGCCGGCACCCTGTTGTTGTTCTCATGCAGTTCATTTAAAGATCTCACTTTGTCTTGTCTTTCTAAGGCCAGAGACAGAATATATATCCTTAAGGACTCAAAGCAGTAATTAATTCATTTTTTTTACTCACTGACTTGGAAAAAAAAAGAGTAAACATTGAAGTCTTTAAAATGGTCTCTTGGAATTTTGTAATGTAATGCGCTTAAAATGTTATAGAGACAAATGTAAAAATGGATTTTCCTTAAGTGTATGTTCCATTTATAAAGGAGTTTTGTTTTCTTTCATGAAAATGGCTCGAATTAACAATACTGCAGTTGTTTATCGTTAAATGCCAGTTTAATTCATTGACTGTGGATTTAAAGACCACATTTCTTAAAAGGATTCTCTGTGCAAATTCTCAGTGTCAGGCTGGCATCATTCTGTGGCCCTGGAGACCTGGCTGAAGTTTCCAGACTGAGGCCAGAGTTAGGGAAGATGCAATAGTAAGAAATGGCATCAGGCAGTAGGAAAATGCTTGGTTTTAAATGAATGAGCTTCTGGCCAAAAAGTGAATCACCTTCCTAAGCACCAAACTTACACAGGAAAGATTCCAGCCTGAGAAACGGTTGGGTCATCGGGAATCAGCACATTCCTTGTTTCAGATGTGAGAAGTAATTGTCTGAAAACCCACGTCTGATCTGATTGAGCAAAAGGAGTTAATCTACTTTGCTCAGCATTTACTGTGTGACGAGGTAGGGGATTGGGGATGGGGGAGTAAAAAGACCATTGTTCTGAAGTAGCTTATTAGTTTTTTTCATTCATGTCGCTCTCCCCATTCCACAACCCTTTAACCAATGAACAATCCCCCAAAGAGTTTCTGCTCCAGGAAAACCTACATTTTTTATCTTTCCCTCATCTTATCTTAATTGCTCCGAATTAGTCTGAAGACTAATGCCTTATATCTCCTTAGGAGCTAAGTGAATGGGGTTTTCTTGCAACTACATACTGGTTCACAGCTGTGTTCCTGATGGTTAGGGCTGCTAGAAGTCTACCTGGGACGTGGGGTTGCACGATAGTGCTATCACTTACTGCATTTTT
>NW_007727820.1:131164-132329 GCF_000696425.1 Galeopterus variegatus | reverse complement strand
CTGCTAGAAGTCTACCTGGGACGTGGGGTTGCACGATAGTGCTATCACTTACTGCATTTTTGGTTAGCCATTCAGGGTTGTACAGACTAATAATAAAGATTCTTCCCATAAGTCAAAATATCATATGTTATGAATCATATGTATGTTTAATGTAGAAGAAAGGAGCTCTTTCCCCACCTAGTAAAACTGTGGGATAATAGAAATTTTAAATTAGAAGGGACCTCAGAGACATTATAGCTTGAATCCCCTTCTACTGAAATTCGCCCAAGGTCCTGCTGTTATTAAGTGGAGAGATGAGGGAATACCATCCCTGGGCTATGATTGATTTCTGTTCCTACAGCCCCTTCCTACATGACTGCAAGTCAAAAGGAAGTGACATCACACTTGTGAAAGAAGGACAGTAACCATGGTAACATAAACACACTCGGACCCCAATTCCCCCTTAGGTCTTTCTGTTGGACCAGGCCACTGCTAGGGATATCAAGGTGACTGAATTGAGAACAAGGACTCCAGACCAGAATCTACCTTTCACATGGACACCGAAGTAAAGGTTATCCCTGAGTATTAAAGAGTTGGGGCTAGGCACTGTACTCCTGAGTCATAGAGAGGAAAAAAACTATAGTAACAGCATAATGCTGGGGCCTGAATTTCAGTCACAACATCTTGATTATTGTCCAAAAGTAGTACTTTACTGCTTCAGACATATGCGTGGTGTCTTAATTTAAAAGGCCCTTCTAACTACTGACTCAGTCTTTGCAAGCAGAATCTGTACCTTGCCTTCATCTGTTTATTAAAAGGGTTAAACTAGATGGTAGTCACATTTGGCTCAATTTTCTTTGTTTGTGGGTGCTTACATGGTCTATAGCAGTAGCCTGACAGTAACCCCCAAGCTAGTGGTAGCCAGTCAAAAGCACAGAGAACTGCTCCATCAGAATTCAGCACTCTCATCTTTTTGTTATAGCCAGCGGTCTTGCTGATAAATCAGCTATTTTAAATCTCATAAGGAAGATGCACTTTAGATTTTTCTAAAAGAACTCATGATACTAGTACTTTATGTTCCAGCTCAGCTTCTGTAATTACAATGCATAATAATAGTAATTTCAGAGCATAAGTAGCATGGGGTAATATACAAAGCATTGTCCCTAACAACCAAACAATGCGTAGA
>NW_007727820.1:128847-130660 GCF_000696425.1 Galeopterus variegatus | reverse complement strand
AGCATAAGTAGCATGGGGTAATATACAAAGCATTGTCCCTAACAACCAAACAATGCGTAGACAATAGCAGATATGAGAGATTGCTCATCATAAAATATTAGAATTTTAGTGCTGGAATGGCCTATTAGAGAACCCATAGCCTTTAACTTTTCATTTCTGATGGAAGAAAATGCCCATATTATAACATGAACATTTTAATTTTCAGAGCGATAGGCTAGAAATTTAAATGGAGCAGTGTTTCATTTATAACTCAAGAAAGAGGTGATTGAATAGAGTATGAAAAATGATGCTAATATCCTAGAACCTTACCTAGATATACTAGGACTACTGTTAAACCCAAACTAACAAAATTAGTATAATTTTCATTAACAACTGCTGCCATTTACTAAGCCCCTGTACCCACTTACATGTATTATTTCTAATCCTTATAGTAAGCGTGATGGTGAGATGTTATTAAACCTCATGTGCACAGGTGAGAAGCCAGGTGAGAGGAGAGGATACTGCACAAGCAGAGGGTGGCCAGCTGGTGTTTATCGGCTCTGTGCCCAACCGGCATCTATTTTCCTTTAGGTCTCTGTAGGTGAAAAATGTTGAAGAGCATCTAACCCAGACTGAGTGAGTGTGGGAAGAGTTCCTGGATGGAAGAAACATTATAATCACCAGCATCAAAGTTAGGCAGCATCAGAATTTGTGCTGTTGTGTTTATGTGCACGGCATGCACACAAAAAAATGTCTTCAAAATCATCTTGTGAGTTGCTGAAGGAGCCCACGCTACCATTCACTTTGTGATTAGCCTAGAAAAGAACAATTTCATTTCTTGTTTACACTGAAGAAGTGAGATAGCTATTCTTCATGCCAGCCCCACTGGTCTTAGAAAGAAGGGGGCCATTTCCTGTCATTGGCAGGAGCAGCAGCTGGTTTGCTTTGCTTCCCTGGTGTTTGTCACTTCACCTCCACAGGATCAGGAGAGGCTAATGTGTATCTCTGTCAGAAAGAAGATTTTTTTGTGGTTGTTCACCAAATAACCTGTTTGGGATGGTCCACCAACCATATTACAGAAATAACTCAGCATTCAAACATGAATAACCCACAAATGCCCACAAAATGTACTGTTTTCAGTTTTCCTTTTGCTAGAGGTGAGTAGAAATGTATAGTTGCTGAGAAGTATTATGAAAAAGTCCCAATTATTTCAGGTACTAATTATCTAATGTATTTTTTTCAGTGGCTCCTTATTATGACTTTAAACCATGTAAATTCATGTTAGCACCTTTTTCAGATGATACATAACAATCCATTTCAAGAAAGTCTGCTGTATGGGCCCTTGTAAACACATCTGGTTTGTTAGAGACTAGGATCAAAATTCTTCCTTTAAGTTAGGTTTTCTACTTTTCTGTAGATTTGTTTTTCATATTCTTGTAATGTCCTGTCATCAAAAACAATTAAGAATTTTCATTAGGGCTGGAGCTGAGAGGTGCTTCCTAGATCCTGCGTGAAACGGATCTGGGGAGAGAACATTTGGAATAAAATTTAGAGAAAAAAAAAAAAAGAATTTTCATTAGTAATGAATATGCACATGAGTAAACCCAGCTGAAATGCACAAAGTTCACAGTTGTCAAAACTGCTACTATGGCCATTATGATAATGTTTGCCTTTAGTTTACATTGCTCCATTGTTTTTATCTCTCTGCTGTTGAAAAGTTTTTGAATAGACTGTGAAGTGCCATTTAACTAATTCTGCAGGTGACAGTAACAAGCTGTGCCAGTCAAGTTTTGAGACTAGTTTATCACCTCCCTACTATATATATATATATATA
>NW_007727820.1:127235-127765 GCF_000696425.1 Galeopterus variegatus | reverse complement strand
CCCACCCTCTTAACAGTCACAGTGGGGGCTAAGTTTCTAATACATAAAACTTGGGGGACACCATTCAAGTTTCAGTGAATTTGGTGGGAACGTAATTCAATCCACTACACCAAGCTTTCAATAAATGCCAACTGCTATTATTATTGTTAATATTGTACCATATCCTCATAGTAATAGATTTTAAATACTTAAATTCCCGTTTCTTAATATACTGTATTTTGTTATGAAAGGAAATAATTTTCTAGGAAATTATTCTTTAAATTTCTTAGCCTTTTTAAAATTTATTTTTTGTTATAACAGTTGATTGTACATATGTGTGGGGTACAGAGTTGAATATCAATACCTGCGTGTAATATGTGATGCTCAAATCAGGATAATTAGTATATTTAGCATTATTCAATGTAATCGTTTTTTGTATCCCTTTACCAATTCCTCCGTTCCCCTCCCTCCCCTTCCCCCTTTCCCACCTCTGGTAGTCTCAGTTCTGTTCTCTCCTTTTAAAAGTTCAACGTATTATTGTGATTTTTGTG
>NW_007727820.1:126562-126847 GCF_000696425.1 Galeopterus variegatus | reverse complement strand
TCAGTTCTGTTCTCTCCTTTTAAAAGTTCAACGTATTATTGTGATTTTTGTGTCTTTCTTTCTTTAATTTATTTGCTTATTTTTTAGCTCCCACTTATGACTGAGAGCATGTGGTATTTCTCTTTCTGTGCCTGGCTTATTTCACGTAACATGATTTTCTCTAAGTTCATCCATGTTGCTGCAAATAGCAGAATTTCATTCTTTTCTATGGCAGAGTAGTATTCCATTGTGTATATATACCATATTTTCCTTATCCAGTACTCCAACAATGGACATTTAGGTTGA
>NW_007727820.1:122346-126329 GCF_000696425.1 Galeopterus variegatus | reverse complement strand
CATTGTGTATATATACCATATTTTCCTTATCCAGTACTCCAACAATGGACATTTAGGTTGACTTCAACTCTTGGCTGTTGTAAATAGAGCTGCAGTAAACATGGGGGTACAGGTATTCCTTCAATATGATGATTTCCACTCCTTTGGGTATATACCCAGCAATGGGATTGCTGGACCGTATGGGAGTTCTGACTGTAGTTGTTAGAGGAATATCTATGCCATTTTCCATAATGGCTGCACCAATTTACAGTCCCACCAATAGTACAGGAGGGTTCCTCTTTCTCTGCATCCTTGCTAGCAATTATTATTCTGTCTTTTTGATAACAGCCAGTTTAACTGAAATGAGGTAATATTTCAGTGTGGTTTTGATTTGCATTTCCCTGATGCTGAGTGATGCTAAGCATTTTTTAATGTATCTGTTGGCCATTTGTATGTCTTCCTATAAGAAATGCCTATTCAGCTGCTTTGCCCATTTTTAAATCAGGTTATTTGCTTTTTTACTGTTAAGTTGTTTTGAGTTCCTTGTGTATTCTGAATATTAATCCTTTGTCAGATGCATAGTTTGCAAATATTTCTCCGACTCTGTAGGTTATCTTTTTGCTCTGTTTGTTTTACTGTGTAGAAGTTTTTTAGTTTGATATAATCCCATTCATTTTTCCATTTGTTGCCTATGTTTTGGAGGTCTTATTCATAAAGTCTTTGCTCAGTCCTACTTCCTGAAGTGATTGCCCCATGCTTTCTTTTAGAAGTATTATAGTTTCAGGTCTTATATTTAAGTCTTTAAACCATTTTGAGTTAATATTGGTATATGGCGAGAGGTAAGGTCTAGTTTCATTCTTCTACATATGGATGTCCAGTTTTCCCAGCACCATTTATTGAAGAGGCAGTATTTTCCCCAATGTATGTGTTTGGTGCCTTTGTCAAGGATTAGTTGGTTGTAGGTATGTGGGTTTCTAGGTTCTCTGTTCTGTTCCATTGATCTGAGTGTGTCTATTTTTATGCCAGTACCGTGCTATTTTGGTTACTATAGCTTTGCAGCATAATTTGAAGTCAGGTAGTCTTATGCCTCCAGTTTTATTTATTTTGCTCAGGATTGCTTTGGCTATTCAGAGTCTTTTGTTGTTTCATGTGACTGTTAGGATTCTTTTTTTCTGTTTCTGTCAGGATGTCATTGGTATTTTGATGGGGATTGCATTGAATCTGAAGATTGCTTTGGGGGGTATGGACAGTTTCACAATATTAATTCTTCCAATTCAAGAGCATGGAATGTCTTTCCATCTTTTTGTGTCCTCTAATTTCTTTTAGCAATGATTTGTAGTACTCACTGTTGGACATATTTCACCTTCTTGGTTAAATTGATTCTTACGATTTTGTTTTGTTTTGGTTTTGGTGACTGTTATAGATGGGCTTACTTTTCTTGATTTCTTTTTCTGCTAGTTCATTGTTGGGGTATGAAAACACTACTGATTTTTGCATGTTGATTTTCTATCATGCAACTTTGCCGAAATCATTTATCAACTCTAAGAGGTTTTTTTTTTGTGGAGTCTTTAGGCTTTTCAATATATAGGATCATGTCATCTGCAATCAGGGACAATTTGACTGTCTTTTCCAATCCAGATGTTATTTCTTTCTCATGCCTGATTGCTCTGGCTAGTACTTCCAATACTATGTGAAATAGAAGTGGTGAGAATGGGCATCCTATCTTGTTCCTTAAGGGAAAAGCTTTCAACTTTTCCCCATTAAGGATAATGTTGGCAGTGGGCTTGTCATATATGGTTTTTATTGTTTTGAGATATGTTCCTTCTATTCCTGACTTGTTGAGGGTCTTTATCATGAAGGTATGTTGAAATTTCAAATACTTTTTCTGCATCTATTCAGATAATCATATGGTTTTTGTCCTTGATTTTCTTGATATGGTGTATAACATTTATTTACTTAAGTAAGTATGATGAACCAACCTTGCATTCCCTGGGATGAATCCCACTTGATCATGGTGCATAATATTTTTTTGATGTGTTGCTGTATTCTGATTGCTAGTATTTTATTGAGGATTTTTGCATCTATGTTCATCCAAGTTATTGGCCTGTTTTGGTTTTAGGGTGATGCTGGCCTCATAGAATGAGTTTGGGAAAGTGGCTTCTGTTTCAGTTTTTTGGAATAGTTTGAAGAGAATTGGTATTAACTCCTTTTTAAAGGTTTGGTAGAATTCAGCAGTAAAGCCTACTAGTCCTCAGCTTTCCTTTGTTGGGAGACTGCTGATGACTGCTTCAATCTCATTGCTCGCTATCAGTCTGTTCAGGTTTTCTGTTTCTTCTTGATCAGTCTTGGTAGTTTGTATGTGTCCAGAAATTTATCCATTTCCTCCAGGTTTTCAAATTTGTTGGCATATAGTTGTTTATAAAGTCTCTAATGACTCTTTGTATTTCTGTAGTATTGGTTGTGATGTCTCCTTTTTAATTTCTAATTTTTGTTATTTGGGTCTTTTCTTTTCTTAGTTAGCCTAGGTAATAGTTTGTCTGTTTTGTTTACCTTCTCAAAAAACTAACTTTTTGTTTCATTGAACTTTTGTATCATTTTTTTGGTTTTCTATTTCATTTAGTTCTGCTCTGCTCTTAATTATTAATTTTCCATCTACTAATTTAGGGATTGGGTGGTTCTTAGTTTTGTAGTTCTTTGAGGTGTAGCATTAGGTTGTTTCCTTGGAATCTTTCTGTTCTTTTGATATAAGCATTTATTGCAATAAACTTCCTTCTTAGTACTGCTTTTGCAGCATCCTACAGGCTTTGGTATGATGTGTCTTTATTTTCATCAGTTTCAAGAAATTTTTTTATTTCCTTTTAATTTCCTCTAGGATCCATATGTTGTTAAGGAGCATGTTCTTGTTTAATTTCCATGTGTGTGTATAGTTTCCAGAGTTTCACTTGTTATTTATTTCTAGTTTTAATCCATTTTGGTCTGAAAAGATAGTTGAGTTGATTTAATTTTTTTAAATTTGTTTAGACTTGATTTGTGACCTAACATGTACTCTATCCTGAATAATGTTCCATGTGCTGATGAGAAGAATATATATTCTGTTGTTGTTGGATGAAATGTTCTATAGATATCTGTCAAGTCCAGTTTGTCTAAAGTGTGATTTAAATCCTTTATTTCTCTGTTGGTTTGTTGCCTAGATTATCTGTGCAATGTTTTGAGAGGGGTGTTCAGGTCTCCAACTATTATTGGGGTCTGTCTCTTTCATTTGGTCTAATAGTGTTTGCTTTATATATCTGGGTGCTCTGATATTAGGCGCATATATATTTATGATTCTTATGTCTTCTTACTGTATAGATCCCTTTATATTATATAGCAGCCTTTTCTGTCTCTTTATTATTTTTGATTCAAAGTCTATTTTATCTGATATAAAAATAGCTACTCCTACTTGTTTTTGAATTCCACTTGCATGGTACATCTTTTTCCATCTCTTCACTATTACTCTGTGTTTGTGTCTTTACAGGTGAGATGAGTCTCTTGTAGACAGCAGATAGTTGGGTCTAGCTTTTTCATCCAATCAGCCAGTCTATGCCTTTTGAGTGGGGAATTTAATCCGTTTATATTTAGCATTGTTACTGAAAGGTAGTGTCTTATTTCTGGCATTTTATTAATTTTCATTTGGATGTTTGAAACGTCTTTTGTTTCTTTTCCTTTTATTGTTTGTTTTTGGTGTTTGTTGGTTTTTGGAAGTGCTAATATATAGTTTCTTTCTCTTTCTCTTTTACATTGTTGTTCTACCAGTGCATTTTGTTCTTGTGTATTCATGGTAGTGATTACCGTTTTTAGGATTCCAGATGCAGGGACTCCCTTGAGGATTTCTTGTTAGGCTGTGCATGTGGTGGTGAACTCTTGTAGTTTTTTTTTTTGTCTGGAAATACACTATTTCTCCTTCATTTCTGAAGGATGGGTTTGCTGGGTATAGTGTTCTTGGCTGGCAGTTTTGTTTTTTTTTT